>NC_047138.1:497500-674283 GCF_009829125.3 Periophthalmus magnuspinnatus
CACATGTGAGGACACAGGTGAAGACACATGTGAGGACACATGTGAGGACACAGGTGAAGACACATGTGAGGACACAGGTGAGGACACAGTTGAGGACACAGCCTTAATTATGTCCATTAAAGGTGCATTATGTATATTTCCTGTCCACAGACTTTATTGGATAAATGCAGGATATGAGTTTAATGCCACACTGGAACATGGAGGAAAGACACACAGAAACAGGACCTCAGTGAGGCCCAGTGACGACGGGAGACCTGTGTGACCCTCAGGACCTTGTATAATAATAATAATAATAATAATAATAATAATAATAATAATAATAATAATAATAATAATAATAATAATAATAATAATAATAATAATCCTTCATATCTCAGATCTCTGACTCTTTTCTTTTCACTGAATATTTGACAGATCTGCTCAGTTCATATAAATATTTAAACTGAACGTCACAATTTTGACAGAAAATCTTGGCTTTTTTCCTTTAACTTCATCAACTGATTATCTCTCCCTCCCCTCTTCTTCTCCTCTCTCTCTCCTCCCCCTCTCTCTCTCCTCCTCCTCTCCCCCTCTCTCTCCTCCCCCCCTCTCTCCTCCTCCTCTCTCTCCTCCTCCTCTCCTCCTCCTCCCCCCCCTCCTCCCCCCCCCTCTCCTCCTCCTCTCTCCTCTCCCCCTCCTCTCTCCTCTCCCCCTCTCTCTCCTCCTCTCTCTCCTCCTCCTCTCCTCTCCTCCTCCTCTCCTCTCTCCCCACCTCTCTCTCCTCTCCCCCTCCTCTCTCCTCTGCCCCTCTCTCTCCTCCTCTCTCTCCTCCTCCTCTCCTCCTCCTCTCCTCCTCTCCCCCCCTCTCTCTCCTCTCGTGTTGATTTTTCTGATATTTTCTACCTGTGAAGAAGCGGAAATGAAAGTGTTTTTTTTTTGTCCCTGATCTGTGGCTCTGGTTTTATCTCCTCAGACTCGAGCTGTGGCCCCGACTCCAGCTCTAATGAACTAATCACACGGACGGACGATGAGGAGGAGGAGGAGAGGAGGAGGAGGGGGAGGAGGAGGAGGAGGAGGAGGAAGAGGAGGGGGGAGGATGGAGCATGAAGAGGAGGAGAGAGGACAAAGAGGAGGAGGAGGAGAGGAGGAGGGAGAAGGGAGGAGGAGGAGGGAGGAGGGGGAGGAGGATGAAGAGGAGGAGGGAGGATGAAGAGGAGGAGGAGGAGGAGGAGGAGGAGGAGGGAGGAGGGGGGAGGATGAAGAGGAGGAGGAGGAGGAGGGGGGAGGATGAAGAGAGAGGATGAAGAGGAGGGAGGAGGAGGAGGAGGAGGGGGAGGATGAAGAGGAGGAGGGAGGATGAAGAGGAGGAGGAGGAGGAGGAGGAGGATGAAGAGGATGGGTTTTATCTTCTTGGTCACTCTGTCGTTTCTTCGTCGTTCACACTTTAGTTGATTGGATGGTGTCCAGATGTGTGTCCAGGTGTGTCCAGATGTGTCCAGTCATGTCCAGTCATGTCCAGTCATGTCCAGGCGTGTCCAGATGTGTCCAGGCGTGTCCAGTCGTGTCCAGATGTGTCCAGGCGTGTCCAGATGTGTCCAGGCGTGTCCAGTCGTGTCCAGATGTGTCCAGGCGTGTCCAGATGTGTCCAGATGTGTCCAGGCGTGTCCAGATGTGTCCAGGCGTGTCCAGGCCTGTCCAGGCCTGTCCAGGTGTGTCCAGATGTGGACACGTCTCTCTGCACTCTGGGTAAATGCCCTTTACCCCCCAGGTCCACACTTCTGCCTCCAGCTGTACAGAAGCAAAGGTACAAAGGCTAAACTGAGGCATGTTTGTGTCTAATGACCCTACACAGTCTTTAATAATATTCACCTTTAAAATGTCCCTGTCTCTGCAGAAATAAGACAGTTCCCCTTCTGTCCATGTGTGATTTCAGTTTAATCCTGTTATGGAGCGTGCTGTTGTCTCCCTCTGCTGGTCCAGTGCAGCTCTGCGTTTAACACAGGACACTGCACTGACACAGAGCCACCACCAGGGGCAGTAGAGCGCCGTGCAGCAGCAGATCAGGGTGTGACATTTCAGTCCACGCTGCAGGAAAATGGGCTTTAAACTCATAGTTCTGTGGCTTATAATGTTGTTGTTTTTTTAATTAAACATTTTTCTGTTTTCATGTTTTTTCTGTTTTCATCTTTACAATAAAACACGGCTCTTAAACATGATGCTCAGACTGAAACAATCAAATAAATATACAATAATCAAATAAATATACAATAATCAAATAAATATACAATAATCAAATAAATATACAACTAGACGACTGCTACCACATTTACTGATCTGTGACAAACACCAGGTCTGTACTTCAGTATAAAAATATTAGTCCTGTCCCAGAACCATTACTGATATTTTTCTACTACAATAATACAAATACTACTACTATTCTTTGTATATTCTACTATAATACTACTACTGACTGTCCTGTGCAGACCTTTTTTATTTTCCTTTATGACTGTATGCTGTTCTTACTTAATCATATTTTTGTGTGTAAGTTCAATAATTTCACTTTTGACCCAAAGATTTTCAACCTAAAATGATGATTTACTTCAAATACACAAACCACGACGCTGAGTCCAAATCTGCAGATCCTTAATTACAGGAGGAGGATTGTCTTCTGCTAAATCCACCTCATCCTTTGTGCTGATCCTAATCTTATTCTGATGTTTTTCTCTGGTTTTATCCTCCGTCTCTGTTCACTCTCGTCTTTCAGAACGATTCAAACACCAGCTGCTCTTTTGTCGTTCAAATAAACGGACACAGAGGACAGACTGGTCAGGAGCTGCTCTTCTGGAGGACGGAGTGAGTGGAGAACAATGGACAAACATCAATCAACCTGTCCAGACCGGACGCTCCGGCTTTATACGATTCACACATTCATGACCCTATGAACGCATGATTTTATCTAACCTATGAACGCATGATTTTATCTAACCTATGAACGCATGATTTTATCTAACCTATGAACGCATGATTTTATCTAACCTATGAACACATTATTTTATTTAACCTATGAACGCATGATTTTATCTAACCTATGAACGCATGATTTTATCTAACATATGAACGCATGATTTTATTTAACCTATGAACGCATTATTTTATCTAACCCTATGAACGGATTATTTTATCTAACCTATGAACACATTATTTTATCTAACCCTATGAACGCATGATTTTATTTAACCTATGAACGGATTATTTTATTTAACCTATGAACACATTATTTTATCTAACCCTATGAACGCATGATTTTATTTAACCTATGAACGGATTATTTTATTTAACCTATGAACGGATTATTTTATCTAACCCTATGAACACATTATTTTATCTCACACTGCAAATTTACAACGTTACGTCACAAATAAATAAACTTCACTGGGGCTAAATGCGTCTGGTGTTTGTGTCAATGGTTTAAATGATCAACATAAGAGGGAGGAGGAGAAAAGGAGGGAGAAAAGGAGAGGGGAGGAGGAGTAAAGGAGGGAGAAAAGGAGAGGGGGAGGAGGAGAAAAGGAGGGAGAAAAGGAGAGGGGGAGGAGGAGAAAAGGAGGGAGAAAAGGAGAGGGGGAGGAGGAGTAAAGGAGGGAGAAAAGGAGAGAGGGAGGAGGAGTAAAGGAGGGAGAAAAGGAGAGGGGGAGGAGGAGAAAAGGAGGGAGAAAAGGAGAGGGGAAGGAGGAGAAAAGGAGGGAGAAAAGGAGAGGGGGGGAGGAGTAAAGGAGGGAGAAAACGAGAGGGGGAGGAGGAGAAAAGGAGGGAGAAAAGGAGAGGGGGAGGAGGAGTAAAGGAGGGAGAAAAGGAGAGGAGGAGGAGAAAAGGAGGGAGAAAAGGAGAGGGGAAGGAGGAGAAAAGGAGGGAGAAAAGGAGAGGGGGGGAGGAGTAAAGGAGGGAGAAAACGAGAGGGGGAGGAGGAGAAAAGGAGGGAGAAAAGGAGAGGGGGAGGAGGAGTAAAGGAGGGAGAAAAGGAGAGGAGGAGGAGAAAAGGAGAGGGGGAGTAAAGGAGGGAGAAAAGGAGAGGGGGAGGAGGCAGTGACCCAGATAATGTAATGATGTGAGTGAAATGAGAGTCCTGTCCCATCAAAAGGGGTTTATTCATCACCACAGGGACCACAGTCTGGAACAGGGTTTGAAATGGAGAGGGTCACAGATGTGTGAATGTGTGAATGTGTGAATATGAATGTGTGAACATGTGAACGTGTGAATGTGTGAATGTGTGAATGTGAATGTATGAATGTGGTGAATGTGTGAACATGTGAACGTGTGAATGTGTGAACGTGTGAATGTGGTGAATGTGCGAATGTGGTGAATGTGTGAATGTGTGAATGTGTGAACATGTGAATGTGTGAATGTGTGAACGTGCGAATGTGTGAATGTGGTGAATGTGTGAATGTGTGAATGTGGTGAATGTGTGAACGTGTGAATGTGTGAATGTGTGAATGTGGTGAATGTGGTGAATGTGGTGAATGTGTGAACGTGTGAATGTGGTGAATGTGTGAATGTGGTGAATGTGTGAACGTGTGAATGTGTGAATGTGTGAACGTGTGAATGTGGTGAATGTGTGAATGTGGTGAACGTGTGAATGTGTGAATGTGTGAACGTGGTGAATGTGTGAATGTGTGAATGTGGTGAATGTGGTGAATGTGTGAACGTGGTGAACGTGTGAATGTGGTGAATGTGGGAATGTGGTGAATGTGTGAATGTGGTGAATGTGGTGAATGTGTGAACGTGTGAATGTGGTGAATGTGGTGAATGTGTGAATGTGGTGAATGTGTTGAATGTGGGAATGTGGTGAATGTGTGAATGTGGTGAATGTGGTGAATGTGTGAATGTGGTGAATGTGTGAATGTGGTGAATGTGTGAATGTGGTGAATGTGTGAACGTGTGAATGTGTGAATGTGTGAACGTGTGAATGTGGTGAATGTGTGAATGTGGTGAACGTGTGAATGTGTGAATGTGTGAACGTGGTGAATGTGTGAATGTGTGAATGTGGTGAATGTGTGAACGTGGTGAACGTGTGAATGTGGTGAATGTGGGAATGTGATGAATGTGTGAATGTGGTGAATGTGGTGAATGTGTGAACGTGTGAATGTGGTGAATGTGGTGAATGTGTGAATGTGGTGAATGTGTGAATGTGGTGAATGTGGGAATGTGGTGAATGTGTGAATGTGGTGAATGTGTGAATGTGGTGAATGTGTGAATGTGGTGAATGTGTGAATGTGATGAGGGGATGGGGGGGTCGCATTTCCCATGGGGATAAAATAATGGGATATATTTTATTTATCTGTTAAAAAAAATAAAATAAAACTATAATAATAAAATAAAATAAAAAAATACATGTATACGAGTATGAAGGTCTGATTCAGTGATAGAGTTAAATAAACTCTGGACGGTCTGGTTTAGACCTGATGTTGTCCAAGATTTTGTCCACTTCCATCCTGGTTTAGCCTTGGGGTTTATTCACACTTTAGTTTAATCCTGGTTTAGCCTTGGGGTTTATTCACACTTTAGTTTAATCCTGGTTTAATCTTGGGGTTTATTCACACTTTAGTTTAATCCTGGTTTAATATTGGGGTTCATTCACACTTTAGTTTAATCCTGGTTTAGTATTGGGTTCATTCACACTTTAGTTTAATCCTGGTTTAGTCTTGGGTTCATTCACACTTTAGTTTAATCCTGGTTTAGTCTTGGGTTCATTCACATTTTAGTTTAATCCTGGTTTAGTCTTGGGTTCATTCACATTTTAGTTTAATCCTGGTTTAATCTTGGGGTTTATTCACACTTTAGTTTAATCCCAGTTTAGTCTTGGGGTTCATTCACACTTTAGTTTAATCCTGGTTTAATCTTGGGGTTCATTCACACTTTAGTTTAATCCTGGTTTAATCTTGGGGTTCATTCACACTTTAGTTTAATCCTGGTTTAATCTTGGGGTGCATTCACACTAGTTTAATCCTGGTTTAATCTTGGGGTTTATTCACACATTCATTACGTGCAAACTGTGATTAAACAGCACTAAACCTGAGTCTAAACATGGACTAGACCAGGACTAAACCAAGGATTTATCAGAACTAAACTGGGGTTAAATTCAGACCAAATAAGTGAGAATGCGTCCTGGTTTATCTGGGTTTATTCAACATTAAGTCTTGCCTTTTGGCTCTTGTTTAGCCCTCATACTTTCTTTCTTATTTGTTTATTTTCTCGTTGATCCTTCCATCTTTACACTGTTACTTTCTGTTTTCAGTTCTTTAACGTTGCGTCTTGTCACATACATTTTTATGCCAAAGGATTGAGAGTCATTTCCTCCTTCCTCTCCTCTAACCTCCTGCACTGACCCTGACTCCACTCCTCCCCCAGCTCCACAGATCACACCCTCATCCCTCATCCCCCGAGAGACACGGACCCGTCTGAGAAAACATAAAAATGTCATGTCAGGTCTTAGATCCAAGAACACACACATGCATTTTTCATGAGGGATAACCCCTGACACACAACCAGAGGAATTCAGTCTGGAAAAAGAGTTACACTCGGAGCAGGTACAGAGTTTGTCCTAAAGCAGAGGGTCCAGCAGATCCACACAGGCATATTCAACATGATTATGTTTTACAACAATATTGAATCAATTTAATAGACAACACTGAACAATATCTGACCTGATTTCTCATTTTTGACATCCCTTTGACAAATGTATTTTATCACAGCCATTCAATGATGAAGACAATGTTTATTAGATTGTTTTTACTCTTGGCCTTGGCTGTGTAATTTATTTAGAAATACCTCTTTATATGCGCGTTATTGTGATGAACTTCCTGGTGGAATTGTAATTATTTGGAGAGTCTATAACAGCCTTTGGGTGAATGGCCTGAAGCAGAGGTTTGACAGCTGGCTGCTACTACGCATGCGCAGAAAACCGGCGAGGCATTCCTTCAGTGTAAAGCTAACCGGAAACACTCAAAACAAAACCGTTACCGCGCGTTAAAACATGATTTAAATGGATACATTTAGAAAATAATTCGTTGACACCTTATTAGATTATACAAAACTATTGGAAGTAAAGATAAACGTTACTTAATGTTATTTTAAACCGAAAGAGGGTGATATTTAAGTCATTTTGTACTCTTTTTGTTTTATTTTGAAAAACCCAAACCGGATGTTTACGTGGTATGCGTCTCACTTTGGTGTTTAGGAGCAGCTGCGGTGAGACGCGGAAACGACCCGGAGAAAGACCGGAGGAAGACCGGAGAAAGACCCGAGAAAGACCCGAGAAAGACCCGAGAAAGACCGGGGAAACACCCGAGGAAGACCGGAGAAAGACCGGAGAAACACCGGAGAAACACCGGAGAAACACCGGAGGAAGACCGGAGAAACACCGAGCTATGCGCGCACCGGGACCTCTGCGGCTGAGGTGACCGAGACCCGGGCCCGAAGAGCGGGGACAGGATGGCGCTAGTGACGGTCCAGAGGTCTCCTTCCCCGAGCACCACCTCCACCTCCAGCCCCTGTGTGTCTGTGAGTATGAACTACACCACCTCCACCTCCAGCCCCTGTGTGTCTGTGAGTATGAACTACACCACCTCCACCTCCTGTGTGTCTGTGAGTATGAACTACACCACCTCCACCTCCTGTGTCTGTGAGTATGAACTACACCACCTCCACCTCCTGTGTGTCTGTGAGTATGAACTACACCACCTCCACCTCCTGTGTGTCTGAGTATGAACTACACCACCTCCACCTCCTGTGTGTCTGTGAGTATGAACTACACCACCTCCACCTCCTGTGTGTCTGTGAGTATGAACTACACCACCTCCACCTCCTGTGTGTCTGTGAGTATGAACTACACCACCTCCACCTCCTGTGTGTCTGTGAGTATGAACTACACCACCTCCACCTCCTGTGTGTCTGTGAGTATGAACTACACCACCTCCACCTCCACCTCCTGTGTGTCTGTGAGTATGAACTACACCACCTCCACCTCCTGTGTGTCTGTGAGTATGAACTACACCACCTCCACCTCCTGTGTGTCTGTGAGTATGAACTACACCACCTCCACCTCCTGTGTGTCTGTGAGTATGAACTACACCACCTCCACCTCCTGTGTGTCTGAGTATGAACTACACCACCTCCACCTCCTGTGTGTCTGTGAGTATGAACTACACCACCTCCACCTCCTGTGATAATTGGACTTCATTCTGATTTTGATGTTTTATTTGTTGTTTTATTTTATTGTACATTTGAGTTGACATTAGTGATTTGGACCAAATAAATGTCGTAGTCACTTTTTTAAAAACATTTCAGACTTTGATCGCTGCAGATTTGTTCAGGCCCCGTCTGTGTTTTTGTGTTGATTTTTCACTAATATTTTCCCAGATTAGAGACACGTTCCTGTTCCTTTCCTGTTTATTTGGTGGACATATAAATGTATGTAAAGTTTAAATTGTACTTTAAGCTGATGTTCTATCAGAGCCTTTCACCAAATCAATGTCACTGCATCGATTGTAACTAAAGACACGCGTGATCTGCACTTTTACTGAACATATCGAATCACAGCACAGTCCACATTTATACAGCACAAAAGATTAAATTACACTTTAGACAAACTGTTTCAAAGGAGGATATTTAGTTTAATATGATGTGGACTTGATCTGATCTAGTTCTCGTCCTGGTTTAGTCCTGGTCTAGTCCTGGTCTGGTTCAGGTTTAGTCCTGGTTTAATCCTGGTTTAGTCCTGGTTTAGTCCTGGTTTAGTCCTGGTTTAGTCCTGGTTTAGTCCTGGTTTAGTCCTGGTTTAGTCCTGGTTTAGTCCTGGTCTGGTTCAGGTTTAGCCCTGGTCTAGTCCTGGTCTGGTTCAGGTTCTGGTTTAGTCCTGGTCTGGTTCAGGTTTAGTCCTGGTCTAGTCCTGGTCTGGTTCAGGTTCTGGTTTAGTCCTGGTCTGGTTCAGGTTTAGCCCTGGTCTAGTCCTGGTCTGGTTCAGGTTCTGGTCTAGTCCTGGTCTAGTCCTGGTCTAGTCCTGGTCTAGTCCTGGTCTGGTTCAGGTTTAGTCCTGGTTTAGTCCTGGTTTAGTCCTGGTTTAGTCCTGGTTTAGTCTTGGTCTGGTTCTGGTTTAGTCCTGGTCTAGTCCTGGTCTAGTCCTGGTCTAGTCCTGGTCTGGTTCAGGTTCAGGTTTAGTCCTGGTTTAGTCCTGGTCTAGTCCTGGTCTAGTCCTGGTCTAGTCCTGGTCTAGTCCTGGTCTAGTCCTGGTCTGGTTCAGGTTTAGTCCTGGTTTAGTCCTGGTTTAGTCCTGGTCTGGTTCAGGTTTAGCCCTGGTCTAGTCCTGGTCTGGTTCAGGTTCTGGTTTAGTCCTGTTTTAGCCCTGTTTTAGTCCTGGTCTAGTCCTGGTCTAGTCCTGGTCTAGTCCTGGTCTGGTTCAGGTGTAGTCCTGGTTTAGTCCTGGTTTAGTCCTGGTTCAGTCCTGGTTCAGTCCTGGTTCAGTCCTGGTCTAGTCCTGGTCTGGTTCAGGTTCTGGTTTAGTCCTGGTTTAGTCCTGGTTTAGTCCTGGTTCAGTCCTGGTCTAGTCCTGGTCTAGTCCTGGTCTAGTCCTGGTCTGGTTCAGGTTTAGTCCTGGTTTAGTCCTGGTTTAGTCCTGGTTTAGTCCTGGTTTAGTCCTGGTTTAGTCTTGGTCTGGTTCAGGTTTAGCCCTGGTCTAGTCCTGGTCTGGTTCAGGTTTAGTTCCGTGTTTATTCTCACTTTTATCGTGGTTTTTGTGCAGAACTCACCGTCTCGTTCAGTTGAACATATAAATAACACAGTTCTGTTCTTGGACCTTCTGCTCTGAATCACACAACTTCCTCAGCCCAGATATGAGGAAGGGCATCTGAGCTAATACTCTTCTACTTCTTACAGTTTGAAACTGAGCTGGAACTGGTCATGATTTGGTGTAACATTATGTTTAACTTGACAATACTGTGTGTGAGATTGAACCTTTTACCAAAACATTAACTGAAGGTCTAAAGTTCACACCACATCCTGGAGTATTGACCAAAGACTGAAATGAAACACGACACAAGAATCACATTTCAGAACACGTTTGTACAGATCTATACTACATTAGCACAACAAGAGGAGATTTTGTCGTTTTTAGAGAAGATTTTGTCGTTTGTGGGGTAGATTTTGTCATTTTTGGTGGAGATTTTGTCGTTTGTGGAGGAGATTTTGTTGTTTTTGGAAGAGATTTTGTCGTTTGTGGGGTAGATTTTGTCATTTTTGGTGGAGATTTTGTCATTTTTGGTGGAGATTTTGTCATTTTTGGTGGAGATTTTGTCCTTTGTGGGAGAGATTTTGTCCTTTGTGGGAGAGATTTTGTCGTTTTTGGGAGAGATTTTGTCGTTTTTGGTCGAGATTTTGTCGTTTTTGGTCGAGATTTTGTCGTTTTTGGATAGTTTTTTTCGTTTATGGGGGCCATTTTTATCGTTTGTGGAGGAGAGTTTGTCGTTTGTGGGAGAGATTTTGTCGTTTGTCGAGGAAATGATTGCGATTCCTCCTGCAGCCCCAGTCATTAAATCACAGAACATGAACACAACATGAGATACTGGACTTTATCAAACAGATAAAACACCAAAATAAACCAAACATGCGGTTGTTCCTGACTGTCCTTCTGTTTTCGCTCCTTTTTTAACCACAGTTTGCGTCGCGTTGACAGTGAGTGAGGATAATCTAAAGCAGGTTTGTGTAACTGTCAGATCAGACTCGACGGGAAACTCTCTGATCCACTGTGACATTTGAGGCTTTGCACGACTGGCTTCAACCGACACCAGCGTCTTTCACCTTTTTAGACATAAAGTAATGCATCTTTTGTACCTGTGTATTCACCAGTTGTGATTTTTGGTTGTATTTTTACTATGAAATGTTTCTAAGTCATGAGTCAGATCATTAATACCACAACTAACACTTCTAATGTTGTATTTATTACTAATGAAACAGATGAAATCAAAAATATCGAATTGCGATTTTTCTGGCAAATAATGTGATTGTGATTAAAGTTTTGAAGTACTGACAAAAGGAACTGATAAAGTGAGTGAAGAATCACACTCCAGATCATGTCTGGTCTGAGCTTCAGCATTTACAGATTTTATGCAGAATAAGACCAGACATTAATTATTCATTTTCAATTTGTTGACGACGAACATGAAGTCACAAATCTCTGATATAAATAGGTCAGATCATCATGAAATTCCTTAAGACATCATTTCTGTGTAATTGTAGCTGAAAGGTGCTTTTCTTGTGAAAGTTTGAGAAATGCAGAACTTTAAAAACCGTGACATGAACCTCAAAACTGTGTTAGAGCCGTGTCCAATTCTGTCTCTTTCATGGGACACATTATCCACGATCCAGCCCTGAGGACACTCGCTCCTTGTCTCTTGATTTATGCACAGACTCTGTGATTTGGACAGATTTATGTCTCAGATCAAAGTCAAATGTCTCTTGAATAGTGTTTTGTGTTTTTGTTGCTTTGAGGCGAAGAAGAGCTGAGGCTGGTCATAAGACCAAGAGACACGAGGACAGACCGGAGACACGAGGACAGACCGGAGACACGAGGACAGACCGGAGACACGAGGACAGACCGGAGACACGAGGACAGACCGGAGACACGAGGACAGACACGAGACACGAGGACAGACCAAGAGACACGAGGACAGACCGGAGACACGAGGACAGACACGAGGACAGACCAAGAGACACGAGGACAGACCAAGAGACACGAGGACAGACCAAGAGACACGAGGACAGACCGGAGACACGAGGACAGACCGGAGACACGAGGACAGACCGGAGACACGAGGACAGACCAAGAGACACGAGGACAGACCGGAGACACGAGGACAGACATGAGGACAGACCGGAGACACGAGGACAGACCAAGAGACACGAGGACAGACATGAGACACGAGGACAGACCTGAGACACGAGGACAGACCAAGAGACACGAGGACAGACCAAGAGACACGAGGACAGACCGGAGACACGAGGACAGACACGAGGACAGACCAAGAGACACGAGGACAGACCGGAGACACGAGGACAGACCGGAGACACGAGGACAGACCGGAGACACGAGGACAGACCGGAGACACGAGGACAGACCAAGAGACACGAGGACAGACCAAGAGACACGAGGACAGACATGAGACACGAGGACAGACCAAGAGACACGAGGACAGACCAAGAGACACGAGGACAGACCAAGAGACACGAGGACAGACATGAGGACAGACCAAGAGACACGAGGACAGACCAAGAGACACGAGGACAGACCAAGAGACACGAGGACAGACCAAGAGACACGAGGACAGACCAAGAGACACGAGGACAGACCAAGAGACACGAGGACAGACCAAGAGACACGAGGACAGACCAAGAGACACGAGGACAGACCAAGAGACACGAGGACAGACACGAGGACAGACCAGAGACGCGAGGACAGACCAGAGACACGAGGACAGACCGGAGACACGAGGACAGACATGTGGACAGACACGAGGACAGATGTGTGGACAGACGTGTGGACACATTTGAGTCGTCTCACTCAGGGTTCATCAACACGTCTCTGCTGATAATGAGCAGAATATAAATATAATATAAATATAATATAAATGTAAATATAATATAATATAAATATAATATAAATATAATATAAATGTAAATATAATATAATATAAATATAATATAAATATAATATAAATGTAAATAAAATATAAATATAATATAAATGTAAATATAATATAATATAAATATAATATAAATATAATATAAATGTAAATATAATATAATATAAATATAATATAAATATAATATAAATGTAAATATAATATAATATAAATATAATATAAATGTAAATAAAATATAAATATAATATAAATGTAAATATAATATAATATAATATAAATATAATATAAATATAATATAAATGTAAATATAATATAATATAAATATAATATAAATGTAAATAAAATATAAATATAATATAAATGTAAATAAAATATAAATATAATATAAATGTAAATAAAATATAAATATAATATAAATGTAAATATAATATAATATAATATAAATATAATATAAATGTAAATATAAATATAATATAAATGTAAATAAAATATAAATATAATATAAATGTAAATATAAATGTAAATATAATATAAATATAAATATAAATGTAAATATATAATATAAATATAATATAAATGCAAAGATCTGTTCTGGGCCAAATGAACAGCTCTTTCACATCATAATCAAAAAATTATTTAAACTTAAACAGTCATTTATTTTGAGGAATTATAATAACTCCATGTCAAACTGAATCTTTCATCTGAATGAGTTCGAGCTCCAGAGCACGTCTTCACGTCTTTACGTCTTTACGTCTTCACGTCTTCACGTCTTTTTGTCTTTTTATACTTTAGTGCTTCAGTCTTACATGATCTACACTGGTCCTGGTTTATCTCGGGATTCACGTTCTAAAAATAATCCACAGCAGGTGAAATCCGTGAAGTCTCATCTTTATTTTTACATTATTCTCTCTGTTTTTGTCTGTCAAACCCCTCACCACACACTTTATACACTTTTCTCACACAGGCGTTAACATTTTCTCACATTTCTCTCTCGTTTAAACTCTCTCAAAGTTCAAACCTTCGTAGGCGTCTTTGTCGGTGCAGAACGTTTCATCGACATTGTGGGTTTTGTCGGGGAGAAAACAAATCACAAACACACAGCACTTCAGAGTCACACTGAGATCCAACGTTTATGTAAATTTGCCCCTGACATTCTCTTGTGTCTTGAGGCTGTGGTTTGGCGGGTCACAGATTTAATATGATGTATTTCTGTGCTGTCTTTCTGTACACTTTTATCTTGTTGACGTTGTGGTTTAAGGTGTTGTGACTGTTTGCTGAATGTCTCCACCCCTCTCTCTCCCCGTTCCACTCTGCAGCTGCTCTGTCCCATAAAACCTCAGGGCAGAAGAAACTGTTCAAAATCACCGTATTTGACCTTTTAAAATGAGCCTCCAATCAGCCGAGGCTTTCCCCGTCCTCATTTGCATATCTGCTCCTCTGTTAAACCTTCATCAACGTTCTGCCAAATAATTAAAAAGGTTTTTGGGATTTGGGATCATCAGTGATGCGAGCGCAGCGGGGGGTGATGCCCTGTACAGCGGCGCGCTAATCTGCCTAGCTGCACACAAATCCTGCGCTCGGATTGGCTAAAAGACGACGCACTGTACTCCCGGTGTGTAACCATGGAAACCAGCACGGTTACATATAGACCTGACACGTATAACGGGGAGGGTAGAGTCACACACATCTGCAGAGTCAAGTCATATTTGTAAGAGATAATTATATATAAATACAATCTTTCTGCAGAATTTGGGACATTCTTGAGTAAAAGCAGTGACTCCGTTTGAAAGACTTTGACCTTTGAAATGTGCTGAGTGAAGATGTTTCAGCTTTTATCACATTTACAGACGTGAGGCTCTAATCAACTTTATACAACAGAGAAAACGACAGTACTGGTGTATCTGTCCTTTAGCACGGGGGGTATGTCCTAAAAATCATCCACAGCAGGTGAAATCTGTGAAGTATCAGCTTTATTTTTTACATTATTCTCTCTGTTTTTGTCTGTAAAACCCCTCACCACACACTTTATACACTTTTCTCACACAGGCGTTAACATTTTCTCACATTTCTCTCTCGTTTAAACTCTCTCAAAGTTCAAACCTTCGTAGGCATCTTTGTCGGTGCAGAACGTTTCATCGACATTGTGGGTTTTGTCGGGGAGAAAACAAATTGCAAACATAACAATAAAAGTCAAATATTGTGATAATTATTGCCTATAATTGATCAGATTTCAGTCTCGTCTAAACATCAGACATATGATTTGAGTGACTGGGGGAATGTGGAGAAAAAACTGCCTTGTTTAGGTAAATCATTACTGAAACACATTTTTATTTAGTTTTTAAAAAGAAACAAAAAATCAAATCAAATCCAAGATCTTGATTTTATATTTCCCATGTTGAAAGGTTAAGAAAACTCACTGTGTCACTCTTGATTCACTTTTATTCACTTTTATTCACACTTTTCTGACCTTCAGGTTTCAGCACAGCCCCGCCCACTCGTCTTATATAAGTTAAGGCACCGCCCCCTTAAAAGTAATCAACCAATCACAACAGAGAAACACATTTACAATTAGACCCTAATGCACCTGCAAAAGAATGAGTTAAAACACACGGACAAGGACTGGAAAAATATACAGATTATTATCAAAAAAATAAATCTGACATTTTTTAACAAAATCAGAGACGCCTCCATAAGCTCAACTACACCTCCCTCAGAGGGAGGACACTTTAACATCACAGCATTAAATTAAACTACCTTTGGGCTAAGAAAGATTATGTCACCATGTCGCGCAGCTCTGGGTCTGACTCTGGGTCAAACGCTGCTCTGGGTCTGACTCTGGGTCAAATGCTGCTCTTGGTCAAACGTTGCTCTGGGTCTGACTCTGGGTCAAATGCTGCTCTGCTCTTTGGTGATTCCTGGTGTCACTGAACAGACTGAAGCCAGAGGGAAGTTTGGAGTTGTGGGAGGAGCAGAGGGAGGAGCAGAGGGAGGAGCAGAGGGAGGAGCTGTGGGAGGAGCTGTGGGAGGAGCTGTGGGAGGAGCTGTGGGAGGAGCTGTGAGAGGATGAGTTTTGTGAGTGACTCCTCGTGGACATAAATCAGGATGAACTTTATCTGTTTAAACGTCGTGTTTTGATTAAACTGAGTCGAGTCCAGCTCCAGTTTAAATGTCAATAAACGAAAATATCTTTACATTTACACTTTTATACATTTACACTTTTACACTTTTATACATTTACACTTTTACACTTTTACACTTTTACACTTTTACAGACGAGTTTCATTCAGATTATTTTTACCTTTTGTTTATCTATTTTCCAAACACAGCTCACTCCATCGTCTTGAGCCACAAAATCCACCAAAAACACAATATTTATACTCACAATATTTATACTCACAATAACACAATCTGTACATCTGCAACGCTCAAAACACTGTCCCACCTTGTGATGTCATCAAGTGGTAGTTTTCAAGTGGCTGGAGCCGGAGCTGAGGCCAGAGCTGGGTCGTGATTTTCAGACATGATTGAGACATTTTGTGTGTTTTGTCTGTGTTTTGTGTCTGACTTTGTGCAGTTTGTGTTTTGATGTTTTTATTGTGTCTGTTTTGATGAGGAGCAGGAGCTTTGCTTCTGGGACTTTTTCCCCAAAGTGTTTTATTTAAATCTGCAAGGACCAAATAAACTCAAACTGAAATCTTTTTAAAATTGAAACCAATATCATTTGGTGAAATTAACATAAACAAAACAACAAAAACACAAACTAAGAAACAATATTAAATTTACACCACTTTTCAGTTAAAATGACCAACAGTTTTATTTAGCTTATTTTTGGTCCTGGGTCAGGTGGATTTTTATTTTATTTTGTTTTGGGGTCATGGGTCAGGTTCATATTTGTTTTATTTTGTTTTGGGGTCATGGGTCAGGTTCATATTTGTTTTATTTTGTTTTTGGGGTCATGGGTCAGGTTCATATTTGTTTTATTTTGTTTTGGGGTCATGGGTCAGGTTCATATTTGTTTTATTTTGTTTTGGGGTCATGGGTCAGGTTCATATTTGTTTTGTTTTGTTTTGGGGTCATGGGTCGGGTTCATATTTGTTTTATTTTGTTTTGGGGTCATGGGTCAGGTTCATATTTGTTTTATTTTGTTTTAGGGTCATGGGTCAGGTTCATATTTGTTTTATTTTGTTTTTGGGGTCCTGGCTCAGGTGGATCTTTCTTTTCTTTCTTGTTTTGACGTCTGCTGCTCTGTTTCTCTCTGAACAGTGGGATAAACTCACATTCTGTGCATCAAGATTAAAGTTGTGCTGTATTTACATTTTAATATTTCATCATGTCTGGACGTTTACATTAACGTCGTGTGTTTGTGTTTCCAGGAGGCAGGAAGTGGCGAGGATGACCGTCGCTCCCAGCAGCGGAGGTGAGAGCGTTTCCTGTTATGTCACACAGCAGCTATTTCCTGCAAAACATATTCAATCACACACTAAACAATACACAATCAGTATAGAACATGAGAGTGTGAGCGCACGCACAGGCCACCAGGGGGAGTCTGCGCTTCAGTAAAATGGACCCTGGACGAGCCCTGACCACAGGAGCAGGACTTTAATCATCACTTTTATAACTGGTTTGAGTTGTGTAATGTGAGTCGGTCCAGTTTTTAATAGTTTTACATAATTCTTTCATTTATTTTCTGCTGCGTCACAACAGTGAGTCTGTGCCAACAATAATAAACTCAGTGAAGAGTTTATCTCTGAGAAAACAAGACGTGTTGTTTTAACTTATTCAACTTTTGTATCTCATGATTCAAAATGACAAGGACTTGGCCGATCAAATCCTCCTCACACAAATCACGCCGCGGCAGAGTGGTTAGCACTTTGTCTCTGTTCAAACTGGAATCTGCTCCACATATAAATATGTTCTTAAATATGTGCGGAATGTTTTTGTCTAAATGATTTTCTTAGGAGTAAATGAGTGAGAACATGATCAGGAGTTAAGTTTGAATGAATGAAAAAACTAAACAAAACCAAAAAACTATTGTGCTCTAAACTTTAAACAGACATATTGACTCATCTGAACCGACACCTGTGTAAATGTGTGAATTAACTCGATTAACTAAGGTTTTTTTATTTAGACAGAGTTTAATTCACTTAAATTCATCATTGATCGTTCCAAAGTCTTATTCCTCAAACAGACACGTCTTTGTCACATTAGTTCTTATTTTATTAGATTCAAACCAAAACAAAACTCTTAATTTACAGCGATTATTTCTTAATTTAGACTGAATTCCTACAGGTAGATCCTCGTTCACACAAACAGAACTGTCAACATGTTTAACTTCACTGTGTACATTTTAATATCATTTTAATCCTGCTTTATTAATGATTCTTATTGTTCTTTTCTGTAGTTTAATTATAGGATCTAAGTTTGTTTTACAGCATTTACCCAAATTTCCAAACAATAAAAATGGAAACACAAGTGAATATAACATGTGCACATTTCTTATTCTTAAAAACAGATTTGGTTTTATAAAGTAAAACACAGTAGAAAATAATGATGACAGAAAATATCAGTGTGTTTTTTTCTCGTATTGCAATTTTCAGTTCAATTTTATTTTGTGTTAATATAATAAATAAAATGGATTATGATATTAATTTCCTGAGCGTAAACAATATAGAAAACGTACTTTTACTGAGAGGATTAACTGTGAACGTCTTAATTTAAAAAAAACAAACGTAAATGGATAAATAAATCAAAGTAAAACGTCCTTGTCCTGGTCCCGTCTTCACTCTCAAAACAACACTCTACTGTACATTTAAAAGTAAATAATTCATTCTTACATAACGTTCCTTTTGTTAAAACAGAAGTGTTTTTTATGTCCTTAAAACTGTGTCAATATTTGCCTCTGTCAGGGCTGGACATTTTGAGGAACCTGAAATATCAGTTCTTTGTGACGTTTCACATATTTCCACAAACTGTTGGACGTCATCACTTCTTCAGCTTTTGTCTCCATGAGTCACGTTGTTGTCGTTGTGTTATTGTGTTGTATTGTGTTGTATTGTGTGTGATAATAAGTATAATAAGTGTAATAAGTGTAATAAGTGTAGGCTGTGACCATCACCTGCTGCCAACAAAGGAATGAAAACCTACAGCTGTTTGTCGTGTAGAATGTTACTGTACATGAGGGTTAGTCAGGTGGAAAATAATGTTTACAACTCCAGAATTTATCAAAGAAAACACTTAAAACGGGTTTAAAGACTCCAAAAAATGAAGAATAATCAGTACGTCTCCATTTAAAGGCGCTGTTCCTGATCGTTATCTTCTTAAAACTGTGAAAAAACAAAACTATTTTCATTTTAAACAGTTTACAGTTTGTTCTCACTGACTTTATGCATTCAGACCATCCTAATCACTCACCATGATGAGTTTATAAGTTTATTGTCACTACTTTTCAGAGACACTTTTGTCATCTCTGTAAAGCTAACATTAACTAGCATGCTAACCACACACGTCATGAAGTTCGGACAATAAAACACTTTTTGATTGATCCTTTCCCGTTGTATTTTTGACCAAACATGTGACATTTTCTAACTTAAATCAACATTTTTGTTGAAATAAATGAATTAAACTGAATATGAGTTAATTTCACGTGTTTTCAGGCCGTCGTGTATAAAAGTATAAAATGATCTTAGTTCAGTGTTAAATGATCAGTGTTTTCTCTGTGAACACGTCCACCTGTGTTTTTTTTATTTAAACTCAAACGAGGGAGTGGAACTTTAAAGTCCTTTTCTCTGTTTAATGGACTGTGACGTGCGTCTTTCCCACGATGCACCGGGCTCCTCCAGTTTCATCTTTGTGCTGTTTTCAAGTTTGAAAAGTGAAATTGAGACACATGACTTGAATTGTGTAACTGGGATATTTATAATAATATTGTCTTTACTTTGCTCTTTTGAGAAAATGATTTATTTTGGCGTTTTTCATAGTGAGAAATAAGAGGTTTGGAGGTCACTGAGGGAGATGAAGTTATCGTTTTGAATTTGCTCTACTTTTGTCACTTTTCCATCTTTCTTTGTTGGCGCTGCATTTTTACCTTCTTCTTCTTCTTCTTCTTCTTCGTCAGAACTAGTTTGTGTTAAATGTTTTGCAGTGGTCCAGAGTTATTCCTCACTTTCCGACGCCGTCTTAAGTTTCCTGAGCTGAGTTTAAATCTCAGACACGTGTCCACGCTCTGCTCGGAGACGGAGGAGGTGCAGGTCGTTTCAGGCGTCGCTCCTTCATATTTCCAGGTCTTGTTTTCCGAGCGGACTCTGTTTAGTCGCTGCGTCTCAGGACTTGTGTAATAGTTTCTTATTTTGACCCTTGGGCTTTGGCCGTGACTCGGAGCTTCTCTGGTTTCATGTGGAGACCCCGACTCTGGAAACTTCACGGCTCCTGTAGGAAACAAACTGAAACTGTCCCCGAAAACACATAAATCCACAAGTGTCAGACTGAAATGGGACGTGTTTACTTTATTTACTGCAGTTAAGTCTGAAAATGTCCCACAGTGTGCACCTGCTTTGAACAGAAGACTGAAAATACACAATACAAATACACAGAATACACAGAATACACAAAATACACAGAATACACAGAATACACAGAATACACAGAATACACAAAATACACAAAATACACAGAATACACAACCACCAACAACGACAACTTTATTTAGTACAACAAATCAAAACATAAATAATCATAAATAATCATTAACATTAAAACAGAAGAGGCAGAATAAACCCACATGCAGCTAAACAGTTTAGTCCCGGTTTAGTCCCTGTTTAGTCCCGGTTCAGTCCCGGTTTAGTCTGTTTAGTCCTGATTTAGTCACATTCTTTCTTACATGGACTTGCCTCTCCACAGATCTGACCTGTAGCTTAGCCTGGTTTGTTTTATCAACAGAATAAACAAAATAAATCAATTCTCCTGCTCATACAAATATTAAATAAACTAGACCTGGTCCTGTTTGTGCTTTTTATGACAAAGAAAAAAACAAGAATTTATTTTGACATTTATTATTTTATTTTATTTTCTTTGGTAAGTGGACGTGTCTCTGTGGACGTGTCTCTGTGGACGTGTCTCTGTGGACGTGTCTCAGTAAGTGGACGTGTCTCTGTGGACGTGTCTCAGTGGACGTGTCTCAGTCAGTGGACGCGTCTCAGTCAGTGGACGTGTCTCTGTGGATGTGTCTCTGTGGACGTGTCTCAGTCAGTGGATGTGTCTCTGTGGACGTGTCTCAGTCAGTGGACGTGTCTCAGTGGACGTGTCTCAGTCAGTGGATGTGTCTCTGTGGACGTGTCTCAGTGGATGTGTCCCTGTGGACGTGTCTCTGTGGACGTGTCTCTGTGGACGTGTCTCTGTGGACGTGTCTCTGTGGACGTGTCTCAGTGGACGTGTCTCTGTGGACGTGTCTCAGTGGACGTGTCTCTGTGGACGTGTCTCGGTCCCTCCTGGACTCACTTCAGTGAAATATTGAGACATGAACAAACATTTGTCCTTTTCATGCCCCAGAAACAGATTGAGCAACATTTTATCTTCAGATGTTTCCAAGGAGACGAAAACACGAGAGAAACACAGACACAGGATCAGCTTCAGCCCAGAGTGAAGCAGGAAGAAACACCACAACACAACAATCAGGATCAGCTTCAGCCCAGAGTGAAGCAGGAAGAAACACCACAACACAACAATCAGGATCAGCTTCAGCCCAGAGTGAAGCAGAAGAAACACCACAACACAACAATCAGGATCAGCTTCAGCCCAGAGTGAAGCAGAAGAAACACCACAACACAACAATCAGGATCAGCTTCAGCCCAGAGTGAAGCAGAAGAAACACCACAACACAACAATCAGGATCAGCTTCAGCCCAGAGTGAAGCAGAAGAAACACCAAAACACAACAATCAGGATCAGCTTCAGCCCGGAGTGAAGCAGAAGAAACACCAAAACACAACAATCAGGATCAGCTTCAGCCCGGAGTGAAGCAGAAGAAACACCAAAACACAACAATCAGGATCAGCTTCAGCCCGGAGTGAAGCAGAAGAAACACCAAAACACAACAATCAGGATCAGCTTCAGCCCAGAGTGAAGCAGAAGAAACACCAAAACACAACAATCAGGATCAGCTTCAGCCCAGAGTGAAGCAGAAGAAACACCACAACACAACAATCAGGATCAGCTTCAGCCCAGAGTGAAGCAGAAGAAACACCACAACACAACAATCAGGATCAGCTTCAGCCCAGAGTGAAGCAGAAGAAACACCACAACACAACAATCAGGATCAGCTTCAGCCCAGAGTGAAGCAGAAGAAACACCAAAACACAACAATCAGGATCAGCTTCAGCCCAGAGTGAAGCAGAAGAAACACCAAAACACAACAATCAGGATCAGCTTCAGCCCAGAGTGAAGCGGGGGCATAAATACTTTCATCAGACTGGGACATGTTAAAGCTTCACTGTGTAACTTTCTGGTGATGGTCGTCCGTCTGCTCGTCTCCATGGAGATGTCATTTCTGTGCCTTTAAATGTATCTGCTTCTTAAAAATAAAAACATGTGACATAAGACGGGTAAGTTTAAAGCCCTACGCTGAAACTTTAGCTGTGAAATCTCCATGGAAACAAGTAGTGATGGACCCCTCTTGAAAAGTTACACAGTGCACCTTTATTTATCACAATATGGCATTAAAGTTAATCCAGCTGCATGAAGATAAACCACGAGGCCGAGTTACAGGTCAGATCAGTGGAGAGGTGAGCCCGCGTACAGTAAGAGTGTGTGTTTTTTAAGGTTACAGGTCAGATCAGTGAAGAGGCGAGCCCACGTACAGTAAGAGTGTGTGTTTTTTAAGGTTACAGGTCAGATCTGTGGAGAGGCGAGCCTGCTGATAGTAACAGTAGTAAAATGTTTTCAGGTTTGTTTATTTAGTAACGACCCAGTAAATGCAAATGAGACGAGTGGAACATTTCAAAGCAATAACATCTCCATGGAGACGACGAGATGCAAACTGTGCTCTGGCAAAGTTACACATTGCACCTTTTAACACAGATTACATAAAGTTGAAAAACATTGGCTGGGATTAAAGTGATGTCACACATATTTGGAGTCTGAAACACGGTGACTTCAGCTCTGCTTCAACACGCCCTCGCCGCCGCCACACATGTTCCCCATTATCAGCGCCGGGTAATTCAGCACAACAGCGGCTCTGGTCACGGTCAGAGACGGCCCCGGACGGTCAGAGACGGCCCCGGACGGTCAGAGACGGCCCCAGACGGTCAGAGACGGCCCCGGACGTCCAGGGCTGTTTCCGTTTTATCACCGTGTGCAGTGACCTCATGTCCTGTGAACACAAACACGTAAAAAAACTATAGTGACCCGTCAAAGACTTACATAAGAACAGAGAGGGCCCCACCCAGTGGGCCCTTTGACCACGACAATGATGAGAGCGCCCCCTATGGACAGAGCAGAGAAGTGACGTGTGATTCACTCTGTCACATTGGTTTGCACTGGATTTACTTCAGATGCCCTACCTGATACAGCCCAGACTGCAGGAGAAATGTTTCATGTGTGAGACTTCATCTTATACACATCTGTTTGACTAGTTTAGCATTGTTTTTTACTTCAGATGCCCTACCTCAGGCAGTCTCAAACTGTGTCCAGGAGCGTGTCTAGGCGCGTGTCCAGGGTCGTGTGCAGGAGCGTGTCCAGGGGCGTGTAGAGGGGCGTATCCAGGGGCGTGTCCAGAGGCGTGTCCAGAGGCGTGTCCAGAGGCGTGTCCAGAGGCGTGTCCAGAGGCGTGTCCAGAGGCGCGTCCAGGAGCGTGTCCAGAGGCGCGTCCAGGAGCGTGTCTAGGGGCGTGTCCAGGAGCATGTCCAGGGGTGGGTCTAGGGGCGTGTCCAGGGGCGTGTCTAGGGGCGTGTCCAGGAGCATGTCCAGGGGTGGGTCTAGGGGCGTGTCCAGGGGCGTGTCTAGGCGCGTGTCTAGGCGCGTGTCCAGGGGCGTGTCCAGGCGCGTGTCCAGGGGCGTGTCCAGGGGCGTGTCTAGGGGCGTGTCCAGGGGCGTGTCCAGGGGCGTGTCCAGGGGCGTGTCCAGGGGCGTGTCCCTTTAGGTTCATGAGGTTTTTCAGTTTTGATTAAACTTTAGACGTCGTCACTGTATGAAAATAAATGGAGGTCTTTACATAAGAAGCTAAAATACAATGTCCAGGAGCGAAAACATGAAACATGAGCCTCATACAGGCTGAGGACGTTTGTACGTTTAAGGTAAAGTCCAGGGCAGTGGGTTTTATACAAAAAGACATAGTGGAAACCCAGTGGATATTTTATTAAAAATCTTGACTTTCTGTGTCAAATTTCAGATAATTGCAGCTTTGTGGTTGTTTTACTGATTGTTAAAGTTGTGACTTTTCCTGCAGTCGTGTGTTTCTGTGTTCAGGCCTCGTACATAAAGAACTTTGCAGAATTAGACTAACTCCTCTGCAAACCTGAGTTTCCATCCATCTAAATAAAGACTATAACAATGACTATAACAATGGTAAATGTTGGTGTATTTTATCAGAGTTTATGACACAGATCCTCTTCTGTTGAACTCGTCGCAGTGGATGTGTTTGGCCTGTTCGTTCTGTTTGTTTTGTGTCAAATATCAGCGCAGTAAAGGTCATGGATCCCATCAGTGAAAACATCATTGTGTTTTCAGCAGATTTCAGTGTCCCATAATGCATTGTGCTCATGAGTCTGCAGTGGTGAATACATCTGTGCTGCTCTGTTCCTGCCACTCGTCTCACTTTCTCATGGCACGCAAATGTTTTTTTTATTTTTTATAGCCATTCAAACACCGCCTAGTTCTGCTTTTTACTCACACAATCTGCGGCGTGTGTTTCCAAATAGAAATACTGCAAACCATTGTTAAAACATCCATGAATATTAGGAAACAGTCATAAAATGTTGACATAAGCCACTGGGTTTTAAGCATTTCACTTAAATAAATATGAGATCTTTTGACTGGGCAATATGACAAAAATAATCTCCATTTTTCTGCTCATTTTGATCATTACAGTTTCTGATTCGGTTTAATTTAATCTCATTATAACGTTATAAAAATGACTTTTAATCTTAAGGTTCATGAATATAAGCGAGACATTATATTTGGCACAAAAAATCCATTAATTTCCTGTTTGAACTCTGGTCCAAGGCGTCGTTCTTTTACTGCCAGAAGCTTGGCTCTAGACTTCAATGCAAAACCACCTCGCTCATCGTTGACAATTAGGACGACTTGTAAACTGATTTGAATATTATTATCTGCGCCGCCTCGAGCAAACGTCCTCAAAACTCTGTCAAAATGTGTAAGAAGCGACATGATTGACTCCGGTGAGCATCGCTCATGCTAACGTGCTAACGTGCTAACGTGGAGCGTGTTTGAACCGTCGCAGGTGACATAACAGACATAACCCAGATCGTCTGGGTGGAATCAGAGGTGCTGTAACGAACTTTGGCTCAGGGCTAAACTCCAGTGTGGGCTTGTCTCTGTTTTACGAGTCGGGCCCCTGAGCGGCGTCAACTGGAGCTACAACATCTGTCGACCCAAAGCACCTGCTGCACAGAGGACGCACTGTTCTCCATGAAATCCACGTTTAAACGGACAAATGGAAATGTTATGTAAGGAAACGTGTGACCCCAGTAGAGCTCTAAGACCCTGATGTAAAAGATGTACAAGTTTAAAGCAAAAGTGACAAAATCTGTTTTATTTTTAATTTACAAAGTGCAGATTTCAGTTTGGATACAGCTAATTAGCCAAATTAATAAACTATAAACAGTTAAGGTTGTGTATGTTTTTGTATACTCAGTGTTCGTTTACATGTGAGAGAAGAATGAACTGATAAACAAACACACAATAGTCACATGTGTTTAAAGAACATGTGTGTAAAGGTCAAAAGTGGATAAGACTTGAACCAACAATCTTCTCACAGTAACTAGAACCTTAACTGACTTTACTCATATTTTCTCATCACAATTTTCCATTTAGTAAATTTTTTTCCTGATGAAAAACAAATAAAAATAAAACAAATGAGATATTTAACACAAAACTGTCGTCCTCTAAAGTCTGAACTCTGCTCCAAACCACAGCGTTCAGTTTAGATCTGTCCATCAAAAAGACTCAAACTGAGCCTCACTCTGCCCCTGTGCCTCACTCTGCCCCCGAGCCTCACTCTGCCCCCGAGCCTCACTCTGCCCCCGAGCCTCACTCTGCCCCCGAGCCTCACTCTGCCCCCGTGCCTCACTCTGCCCCTGAGCCTCACTCTGCCCCCGAGCCTCACTCTGCCCCCGAGCCTCACTCTGCCCCCGTGCCTCACTCTGCCCCTGTGTCATTAAACGTGCCCTGATGCTCCTCAGACTCTGACAGTGTAAAACTTTATGACAATCACTGGGCCTCAGTAAATACAGGAGCGTTTTTCCTCTGCACAGTCTCTTTGTCCGTCTTATCTCCCTCCTGCTCTCGCTCCTGCTCTCGCTCCTGCTCTCGCTCCTGCTCTCGCTCCTGCTCTCGCTCCTGCTCTCGCTCCTCCTCTCGCTCCTCCTCCTGCTCCTGCTCTCGCTCTCGCTCCTCCTCTCCCTCCTCCTCTCGCTCCTGCTCTCACTCTCGCTCCTCCTCTCCCTCCTCCTCTCGCTCCTGCTCTCACTCTCGCTCCTGCTCTCACTCTCGCTCCTGCTCTCACTCTCGCTCCTCCTCTCGCTCCTGCTCTCGCTCCTCCTCTTTCTCCTCCTCTCGCTCCTGCTCTCACTCTCGCTCCTGCTCTCGCTCCTGCTCTCGCTCCTGCTCGCTCCTGCTCTCGCTCCTGCTCTCGCTCCTGCTCTCGCTCCTCCTCTCGCTCCTCCTCCCGCTCCTGCTCTCGCTCCTCCTCTCGCTCCTGCTCTCCCTCCTGCTCTCGCTCCTCCTCTCCCTCCTCCTCTCGCTCCTGCTCTCGCTCCTGCTCGCTCCTGCTCGCTCCTGCTCGCTCCTGCTCGCTCCTGCTCTCGCTCCTGCTCTCGCTCCTGCTCTCGCTCCTCCTCCCGCTCCTGCTCTCGCTCCTCCTCTCGCTCCTCCTCCCGCTCCTGCTCTCGCTCCTCCTCTTTCTCCTCCTCTCGCTCCTGCTCTCACTCTCGCTCCTGCTCTCGCTCCTGCTCTCACTCTCCCTCCTGCTCTCGCTCCTCCTCTCCCTCCTGCTCTCGCTCCTCCTCTCACTCTCACTCCTCCTCTCGCTCCTCCTCTCGCTCCTCCCCTCGCTCCTGCTCTACGGTTAAGTTGCTCCTGTGTCACATGATCAGTTTGTTAAACATTTGAACATGAGGCGTTGGATCCTCTGCTCCTGTTTTTTCTTGATAAATGGTTTTATTGTGTCGAGCTGTAACATTAATCACAGTCAAACTGAAATCTCACTTTGAATCCAGTTAAATCACAGAAGGTCACATTTCTGAAGTACGATCAGTTTCATGATAAAAACCTGGTGTGTTATTCTGTGTGAAACGTCTGACCCTGTGGATCAGGTCTGTGGAAACTCGATTTGTTTGTCAGTTCATCAATACAACTTTTTCAGCTCCGATACTGATCTCGATACTACAGATATAAGTATCTGCCGATATCTGTCGATACCAGAGACTGAAAACAGCTTTTATTTCTTTAAACACAAATAAAATCTGTCGTTTATCCACAGAATCGACAGTTTTGTGATATAAAAGTTTAAACTTTATGAGACTCTGACGTGTAAAAGTTTTAACTGCATCAACCAGGAGATCGATACAGAACATGTTTACAAGACAAATGATGGATTAAACATGGACCAGTTTAATGCCAGACTGTGGAACATTCCAGTCAAGACAGTAACATCTCCATGGAGACGAGCGGGTGTGAAAAGTTGCACAGTGCACCTTTAAACTCTGTAGTCGTGTGATGTTTGTGTAAACACAAAGAAACATGAAGTTTGAGGTGAACCTGAGTCCAGAGTTTTAAAGGAAGAAGTGGATCTGAACTTTAGCCCAGATGCCCCGCAGTGTGTGTGTGTGTGTGAGTGTGTGTGAGTGTCTGTGTGTGTGTGAGAGGGTGTGTGTGAGTGCGTGTGTCTGTGGGTGTGTGTGATCTGAAATGTGCTGCAGTAATTTGTGTGTTATAATGTGTACACACACATTTGTGTGTTATAATGTGTACACACACATTTGTGTGTTATAATGTGTACACACACATTTGTGTGTTATAATGTGTACACACACATTTGTGTGTTATAATGTGTACACACACATTTGTGTGTTATGTGTACACACACATTTGTGTGTTATATATTGTGTGTCTGTGTCTGATTTAAACGACTTGAACCAGTGTCATTCAGTTTGTACGTTTCTTTAAATAGTGTTTCATGAAGCCCATGACCCAAGAGCCCCGCCCCCATGACCCAAGAGCCCCGCCCCCATGACCCAAGAGCCCCGCCCCCATGACCCAAGAGCCCCGCCCCCATGACCCAAGAGCCCCGCCCCCATGACCCAAGAGCCCCGCCCCCATGACCCAAGAGCCCCGCCCCCATGACCCAAGAGCCCCGCCCCCATGACCCAAGAGCCCCGCCCCATGACCCAAGAGCCCCGCCCCATGACCCAAGAGCCCCGCCCCATGACCCAAGAGCCCCGCCCCCATGACCCAAGAGCCCCGCCCCCATGACCCAAGAGCCCCGCCCCCATGACCCAAGAGCCCCGCCCCCAAGACCCAAGAGCCCCGCCCCCAAGACCCAAGAGCCCCGCCCCCAAGACCCAAGAGCCCCGCCCCCAAGACCCAAGAGCCCCGCCCCCATGACCCAAGAGTCCCGCCCCCATTCAAAGGAAAAACACGATTGTGCAACAACTCAGACCAAAACATCACAACACACCACGACACAACACGTCACAAGACGAAACATCACAACACAAAACACCACGATGCAAAACACCACAACTCACACAGCTCATGTTACAAAATCAAAACTGTCATCAGGCTGAAGCAACGTGTTTATGTGAGACTGTCCTGAACAACAACTCCACAAAACAGACACGAAACAGACACGAAACAGACACGAAACAGACACGAAACAGACACGAAACAGACACGAAACAGACACGAAACAGACACGAAACAGACACGAAACACACACGAAACACACACGAAACACACACGAAACACACACGAAACAGACACGAAACAGACACGAAACAGGCACGAAACACACACGAAACACACACGAAACACACACGAAACAGACACGAAACAGACACGAAACAGGCACGAAACAGACACGAAACAGGCACGAAACAGACACGAAACAGGCACGAAACAGACACGAAACAGTATTTATTTACTTAAATCTCTTAAACGCAGTGTAAATTAACTCATGTTTTAAAGTTTTTTTAAATTTAGACAGTTTTAATTCACTTAAATTCATCATCGATCGTTCCAAACTCTTATTCCTCAAACTTTGTCACATTAGTTCTTATTTTATTAGATTCAAACCAAAGTAAACGTCTTAAATTATAGCGATTATTTCTTAATTTAAAGAACACAACACAAAACAGAATGGTCAACATTTTAAACTTAACTATATCTGTACATTTGACTATATTCGTGTGTTTTTTTTTTAAAATTCATTCATTTCGTGTCTTGTGTCTTTTTGCAGAGACACTTCACACAAATAGAACTTTTTTTCCACATTCCACCATCGTCTTCATCATTAACGATCCTCCTGGTCGTCGTTTACAGGTTAAAACAAACCTGAAATAGAGAAATATTAAAGTCTAAACATGTTTAAAAGAACAGGCTCTTTTTTATTCTTTAAATCCTTGTGTTCAGTTCTGCTCCGTTTGCTCGTACCTGACACAGATTAAACTTTGAATCATCTTTTTTTGCAGTTTTACGTCAGATTTTGCAGCTTAGAAACAAAGATTTGTGTTAGAACTTTTCAACGCTGATAAATGTTCTGTGTGTTTACAGTGAAAGGACCTGCTGATGAATTATACCTCATTATTTAATCATATTTGACTCGTCTGAACTTAAACGTGGCGTTCACCTACATCTGGACGATCCACCTCAGTGTAAATGTGTACGTTTAGATTCACTGTGGATTACGTAACACGGCCCACATACCCACAATCCACCACAAAACGTCAGGCTCCAGGTCGAGTTTCCACTGATTAAATTTCACGTTACAATCGAGGCTGGAACAAAAAGTGACAGTGTGAACCCGCCCAGTTTATGTAATGTCCAGAGTTTGTGTAACAGACTGAAAGTGCAGAGGAGGAGGAAACAGACGATCGGATTGTCACGAGGGTTTGCTTCACTGAGAATTGATAATTGATTGGTTTAATTCAGAGATCATTACTGCAGAATTTAGACTTAACCCTTTGAGGACGGAGCACTTTATATAACCGTCCTGGACTTTTATTCTTCTTAGCCGTAAAAATCATGTTAAATGAAGTGTCAGAATGTACTTTTACCTTCCTCTATTTTACACATCCTCTGCTTTGAAATGCCGTTTGAATTTACATGAAGCACGACTGTTTGCAGAGTTATGGTAATAAAAAGTCCACAACTGCGAGTTTATCGGCGGCGAGAGCATCGGACGCCGTAGAGTTAAGCATTTTGAAGTCAGTCTGTACTAAACTAAAGCTTTTTATGTCGCGTTAACTTTGAGAAAGTTTGATTTCATAAACCTGGAGCTCTGTTTTTAATGAAAGAAGACTGTTTTTGGTCTTTTTTTAATGGATAATTGTGATTAATCATAACATTCCTACTCTTCTTCGTGCGTGTTTTTGTAGATGAAGTCGCGGTGGCAGAGAAACTTCAGTGCAAAAATAAAACAAACAAATGCAGAGTCGATCTTGAAGCCGACAAATAGGATCATAAAGATTTAAAGATGCGTCGTCCACATAACGTTTTCTGTTCCACTGGTCCATGTGTTTTGGTTTAGTTTCTGGGCCACTCTAGAACATGATGTACACGATGAGGTGAGCCCGAGTTTTACTGTGTTTTTCAAATTGTTGTGGACTTACACGGGCGAGCGTCGGCCAGGCCCAACAATAAAGACGTTTTACAAGAAGAGAAATGAGCTAAACCATGTGTAGAGTGGAGGAGAGTCCAGGCTCTGACCGACGTGTGAGCTCATGTGTGGTTTTCACGGTACACACACTTTAGACACATGATCGTGTGAATATATCTGTGTTTTAAAGTTGCCACGGCCTGTAACTGTTTTTAGATGATGTTAATTCAGTCCATCAGAAAAGAAATGTGTTTTTAAATGGATCAAGTGAAGTTTAAGAATCAAACAAATGTGAAAAACAACTACAACAAACAGATTTCACTTTTACTATAACTACAACATACATTTTTTTCAGATTTTCATTTTTAATCACCTTTTTTGCTGCATTTCTTTATTATAAACGATATATTAGATGTTTTGATGATATTCCGTCGCTCCGTTACGTGATCTCCTTCAGTTCAGACGCAGTTCAAAGTGAAACGCCGGGTTTTATCTCCACTTTATTGACTTTGAGGGAGTCACTGGTTTAGATTTCACCAGAATTTGAGATTTGTGTGATGTTTTCTCTTCCAAAGTCAGATGTCAGTGTTAATCTTTCACGTCAGAGTTCGGCTCATTAAGTTTACTAAAAAACGCTCCAAATTTACACCAAATAATTCGATCAACAGTAGATTTTTGGAGCGCGTGGTTCGGTTCTGTGACTTTTGGTCCAGCTGTTCAGTCTGTTTCTCATTTGTTGAGTTCTTATGTAACACATGGACAATGGCTGCCTACAGGCTCGGTCCTACGCAGCACTGATGTCTCAGAGGAGGAGGGGACTTTGGTATTTGGCTTAGAATTACAGTGAATGAAGAAGAAATAAACCAGAACTAACCCAGGACTAACCCAGAACTAACCCAGAACTAACCCAGAACTAAGCCAGGACTAAGCCAGGACTAAGCCAGGACTAAACTATAAGACTCAACCTCGGTCTAAAACGAGGCTAAAACAAGTTTAAAACGAGAAGAGAAACGAGAACGAGAAGACAGTGAGGACAGTGAGGAGCAGAGGACAGTGAGGAGCAAAGGACAGTGAGGACAGTGAGGAGGAGCAGAGGACAGTGAGGAGCAAAGGACAGTGAGGACAGTGAGGAGGAGCAGAGGACAGTGAGGACAGTGAGGAGGAGCAGAGGACAGTGAGGACAGAGAGGAGGAGCAGAGGACAGTGAGGAGGAGCAGAGGACAGTGAGGAGGAGCAGAGGACAGAGAGGAGGAGCAGAGGACAGAGAGGAGGAGCAGAGGACAGAGAGGAGGAGCAGAGGACAGTGAGGACAGAAGACAGTGAGGACAGTGAGGAGCAGAGGACGGTGAGGACAGTCAGGAGAAGCAGAGGACAGTGAGGAGGAGCAGAGCACAGTGAGGAGCAGAAGACAGTGAGGACAGTGAGGAGGAGCAGAGGACAGTGAGGAGCAGAAGACAGTGAGGACAGTGAGGAGGAGCAGAGGACAGTGAGGACAGTGAGGAGGAGCAGAGGACAGTGAGGAGGAGCAGAGCACAGTGAGGAGCAGAAGACAGTGAGGACAGTGAGGAGGAGCAGAGGACAGTGAGGACAGTGAGGAGGAGCAGAGGACAGTCACAGTGAAAGGACAGTGTCTCTAATGATCTGTGTTAAAGTCAAAGGACATGTCTCTTGACCCTGGTGGTCAAACAGAGTAACTGCAGTTTTATGTAGTGGGTTCATGAGGGTTTAGGGTTTAGGGTTTAGGGTTTAGGGGTTTAGGGGTTGGGGCTGGTTCAGTGTGTGATTTCTCTCTGTGTCTATCGATTCTTTCACTGTTTGTTGCTGTAAATTAATTTTTTTTGTCCAGTTCTTTCGCTGCTTTAAACAGTTTAAACGGTTTGTTGTTTTGAGTGGAGTTGGCTCCAGGTCCAAAATCACATTTTCCACAAAAAAATCCACAAAATAAAATGGATCTGTCTCTTTTTCTGTCTCTCAAACTGTCTTCAGTCTTTAGTCAGTGTCCAGGTGTAAACAGGTCGTCTCTCAAACAGAACAGTCCTGTCGGTGACACTTCACCTTGTGCATAAACACCTGTGCGTCTGTCTCTGTCCCTATGTCGCTGTCTCTGTCCCTGTCTCTCTGTCTCTGTCCCTGTCTCTCTGTCCCTGTCTCTCTGTCTCTCTGTCTCTCTGTCTGCTGTTGTTCTGTTCAGTCTGAGGTTTGAGGAGCGGATGTCCCTCCCACAGTCACAGTGGCTCATAGTGGCTCAGATTGGCTCTGATTGGCTCAGAGTGGCTCAGATGGGCCGGTCCTGCTCTGGAGCGCACGTGCGTAAAAGCTTCCTCTGATGCCTCCTCTTCTTCTGGTCATATGCTCCGCGTGTGTTGGACGTGTCTCTTCTCTGTGTTGGACGTGTCTCTTCTCTGTGATGGACTAACTCGAGTATAAACGTCTTTACACAACTTTTGTCTGGACTTTTGTTAAACTCGCGCCTGTTTGGACACGTCTGTGCGTAATCGTGTTTAATCTGCACTGACTGTAAATCGCAGCGATCCTCGTCTTTTGTGGCTTTTAAAATGAGCTCAAGGCGAGTTTTTCGTGAAGAGGAGTAAGACTTTCCCCTGTCTCTGTGGCCCGCTCTGCCTCGCTCCTCGGCGGCATGACTCTGGGCTCTGTGTCCGCCTCAGAGAGCTCCTCTGCGGTGAGCTTCTGCTCCTGCTGCGGGGCCAAGATGGTGCCATATTTTAGCGAGGACGCGGTGGTCAACAAGAACCAGATCAACCAGCTGTAAGTGAGACACCTCTGCACTTCAGTTTAAGTTAAAAACACAGTGTCCTGCCACGAGAACCTCATTTAAACCTCACCTGGAGATTTATTTTTACACTTTAAAGACGAAACTCTAAGTCCTATAAGACACACCGAGTTTATACAGTACACTGAGCCACACTGAAGCACAGAGAGTAAATTTATACACTACACAGAGTAAATTTGACAAACTACACTCAGCTAAAGACACACTGAGTAAAGTTTCTTCCACATTATCACTTTAAACTCCTCCAGACTCATTTATTCCATCATCCCTCAGGTGTTTCTACTTGTATTTACACTTCACCTGCTCGTCTCAATGGAGAAATGTGATTGTTAAAGCCAAACTGTGGGACATTTCAGACAAAAACAATAGCATCTCCATGGAGACGAGCAGGCGGTAGAGTCCCAGCAGTAAAACCCCAGGTTCAGCTTTAGAGTTTGGTGTTTTCTTGTGTTTCTGATCCACATCCTGCGTCTCTCTCAGCAGATGGACGGGCCGTTGGACGTGGCCCAGATGTCTGTGTTTTGTCACCACATTGTGACGTTTGTTGTGCCAATATGGCCCTTCAAACCGTTTAAAGTCCTTATTGTGAATGAGCCGTGAACAGTCCTTCCATTCACACGCTCGTACTGTAGATGTTTATTTTACTGATGATCTGTGTCATTCAGATTCTTGTAAAACTGTTGCCACATCTGTATTTCCTGGTGACGTATTTGGCTGTTGGCGTCGCCTTGTGCCTTTACTCAGCCCCGGTGCCCCTGGATCAGGTGTGATTCACCTGCTTTGACACGCGCTGACTCCTCGGGTCATGAACGGGGTCGTAAAATGTTTTATTAGGAAATATTTACTGTGTTTGTTTGTCTAAGGCTCGAGGTGTGAGGTGTTTTATCTGCGACGTGTTGAGTTTGATCATATTTAGGTCATTATGGTCAAATACCAGTTGGTCGTGGTGTGAAATGGACTCAGAGGTTCAAGTATTTACTCCAAATATTGTTCTAAAGACTCAGGATTAAACAGTTTACAGTAGTTTTCTTGAATTAGTTCAATATGAGGCTGGAGCCACATCTGGACCAAACAAACCTCAAAACTGAACTGGTCTTAGTTTGAATCGAAGAACAAACTCTGCTTAACCCACTACAAGTTTGTCCACAAGTTAAATAAAACCCATAGTGACAGCTGTGTTAAAGGTGCATTACACAACTTTTCTGCTGCTCCTTCTTTTCTCCTTGGAAACGTTTCTCTTTTTGTGCCTGTAATGTCCCGCAGTGTTGCATTTCATTGATTTAATTGCATATATTTATATTTTGTGCTGAAGACGTTGCTCGCCTCTCCACGACGTCACTCGTCTGTGGCGGTGGTTAAACTGAACGCGGCGCTGAGGAAAAGTCAAAGCAGTGACGTCTCCATGGAAACTAGAAGGTTGAATAATGCACCTTGGAGTAAAAGTACACAGTACGTGTTTACTGTGCTCTTTTGTTATGGCCGATACTGAAAGTACAACTTTATTCAAATGAGTCGTTGAGTCTCCGAGCGCGAGGGTGAACATAAACAAATACAGTTCTGTTATTGTTGATAAGAGGCACATCGGTCAAAACTCTGATCTTTTGCCAAGTCTGGAGCAAAGTGCGTGTGATATCAGAATCATGAACGATATAAAACTTGTCCGCTCCTGATCTGGAGCTGTTTCTTAGTAAGTTCAGCAGAGTCAGGGGTAATCCACAGAATTACATTAACTCTGACTCAATTTGTGCTCTGTGCCCTTCTGTCTCAAACACATGATGCAAAACTGCGCCCTGCCCTTTGAGGAAATGCACTTTTTATTACAAGTTTGCACAAGACTCAAGTTTATTACAAGATGTTACGGTAAAACTGGCAAGAGTCCACTGTCTGGAAAAGGTTTGATATCATTACTGATGGATCATTAATCACTCTGGTTTTATTTATGTGCCATAAACGAACAGGGAAACACCTCATGATAAACAGTAACGCTGCCCCGAGACACGACTCTTTACTTCAGAGTAAAACCTGTAAAGTAATTCGTAGAAAGATAAAAGTTGTAGTATCATGTTCTGTCCTGCTTGTACCGTCTGTTTATAAAGTTATAATCCATCTTTAACTGTCACTTTTTATTATTTGAATGTTTTTTCCTTCTCCTGATCTGATCGATTTATTTGAATTGATCTGAACTTGTACATCCACTTTTTGCTCTTTTCTCATGTGGTACAGTCCAAACTGTCCTGATGTCCTGACCCTGAATGTGGTCTTATCCCCCACTCTGTGAACTTTGACCTCTCATCCTGTGTGCGTGCCGTTGAACCGGTCACACATCCACACACGGAGCCAAACAGCACCAACCCCAGAGAAGCACATACCGCACCCGGCTATTCTGAGACCACGACCAGGACCAGGACCACGACCACGACTTTTATCTGCTTTTTTTGTTTTATTTCTTTTCTTATTATTCAGCCTCACTGCCAAAGCACAAACGTATTTTCAGACTCATTTTTGTTATTCCCTCTTTAGACGTAGACTCACTTCAGCCCTAGTTTTGTCTTTACTTTGCAAGACAATAAAAAAAGTACAGTCCAGTGAATTAGGACAAAAGTGTGTCACGTTCACCCCGAGAGCTGCAGACTGGGTCAGAAGTGCCCCACATTCACCTCCGACACTTTACCGGTCTGGTCCCAGGCGAGAGCAAGTAAATGAACCTTTTTTAAGCTTATTTAAATGTGTTTGTAAAGAGGAGGAGGACACAGAGGAGGAGGACACAGAGGAGGAGCTGCACTTTCAAACATTTGGAGGTAAAATGTTGCTGGTCCCTGAGTCCATCACAAACCAGTGGAGCAGTTTGTTTTATGATTAAGACTTAAACTATGTGTCACTATTGAGTTATACGAGTCTAGACACGTAGAGTAAACCAGTGACCTATATCTGTCTGCTGTGCCATTTAGCAACGCACTTGAGCCCTGGAGTCTGTCACGTTTCAGTTTGATCCTCCAGAGGAACAGAAGAGACCAGGAGGAAGGATGAATGTGTTAGATGAGGTTTAATTTATAAGAAATGACTTTTAAACAAACACAATGACTTTAAACACACTTTGTTTTCTAAAGTGACAGATTACGCTGCATTTTTCAGGTTTTTTCAAGTTTTTGTCGTCTTGTTTTGCAGTTTTTTTTGGTTTGTTACTAAACTTGGTGATGCATACATGACGTTTACATTCCACTTTGTAAAACCCATAGATCTAACGTTGTAAATGATGAGACCGTCTTCTCTCAGCCGATGGTTCTAAATGTTTCTCTTCTGCAGCGGCTGATGTTGGGACTATCTTTAGTTTGACCTGGCATAGCTCCTGTCGTTTTATCAGTGCTGTTCTCCTTAAGTGTCTGTCAGATGTAGGACACTTTTGCTTTTCCCAACAATGCGGCTCTAAACTCGTGAGTACGGGAAAACAAAATGCCCCTCCACGGACTGTTCTGTGGTATTTTTAGCCTCACCTGACTTTAAATGAACACACAGATGCTTAAATAGGTCAACATTATGTTTCTCTGGCATTTGGCTGTGGATTTTTGTGTGAACATAATGTAAATATGAGTCAAATGCAGTGTTGATTTGGCCTGTAGTGTTCAGTCTAATTGATAAATACGTTTTGGAGATGCCATTTGTGTGACGACATGTTGTATTTTAAAAACATTTCCTTTCAATACATTGCAGAAAGTGGGTCAGGCGCGTTCATGTCAGGCATAGTTGAACTGTTGTCTTATGTTTTGCTACAGAGGATTATTGTGAGAAGAAACATGACTTTACAGTTAATCATTATGCACCATGAACAGTTTATTATTATTATTATTATTACTGCAAATCAAAGGCCCCATTCTGCAAAATCAAAATTGTAAGTAAATGTGACACAAACAGCAGATAAAACTGTGCTTTTGTAAAAGTTTACCTGTTTATTTTATAGATTATCAGTTATTTTGCACCTACATTTATAATAATTTTCATATTTTGGTTCATACATTTATACTTTCCCACAGATACAACATAGATCAGGCCAAACTTTAGTCATATCTTATCTTCTATCTCTATACATCTTTTTTATCACCATCTTTCTCTCTTTCTCTGTTTCTCTGTAGCTTTATCTCGTTCTGTTAAACCCTGTCATGATGAGTTTTGAAGCCTGATCTATAGGTGCAGAGATGCTGCGATAAACTTTAATTTGGACTCTTTATTACACAGACGTGACCTCCTCCTCTCCTCCTCTCCTCCTCCTCTCCTCCTCTTCTCCGTGACACTTTTTCCACACCAGCAGTCCCTCCGTCCCCTCACACACATGTTAACCTTGTCTCTTTCCCTTTCGCTGGTCTGTTACTGCCGCTCTATATTTAACCTCCTCCTTTTACGGTCACGGTCGGGGAGGGGGTCACCCAGACATTGGTGCCGTGTGCAGAGGGGTCCTTACATAGTACTGATTGTGTCTGTTGCCCCAACATGTCCCCGGCTCATCCCTCTGGACCAAAAGCACAGAGCGATGACCCTCCCGCTGTCCATTACAGACGTTTATATCTCCACAGCAGAAAACCTCACGGAAACTTAACGCCGCAGAAAATAAGTCGTGAACAAATGAAGTTTCAGGTCTTGAGCTCGTGGGTTAAAAAGTTAAAGCCCCAAACAAAACGTATAATTTGGCAGCAAAGCGATGGACTCGAGAAAACTGTTCTCATCGTTCTTTTTGAGATAAAGTTGCACTATGTAACTTTTCTGGGCGTTGGCGTGTCTGCTGTCTCCATAGAGATGTTACTGACTTAAACTTATCCATTTTGTGTTATTGATGTTTTGTTAAATACCAGCAGGCTAGTGTGGTCACCTCTCCACAGATCTGACCTGTAACTCGGCTCAGCGAGACTTAAAGTGGGTCTAAAAGTTGCATAACGTCTAGAGTGTGTAAAGTCGTCACTGTCCAACCGCTGAGTTTCCTCCTCATTCCACTGAAGAAGTGACTCATTTTTGTGGTGAAGTCATTGAGAATTTTGCAACATCATGAACAGAAAATTATGAGATTCTCCTCATGTGTCCACTTCAGCGTCCGATTATCCACCTGTGTGTGTGTGTGTGTGTGTGTGTGTGTGTGTGTGTGAAGGTCTGGAGATGTTCTTATCCACCGTGTGTGTGTGTGTGGGGTGTGTGTGTGTGTGTGTGTGTGTGTGTGAAGGTCTGGAGATGCTCTTATCCACCGTGTGTCCGTGTGAAGCTCTAGTCTGGTCTCCTCCGTGTGCAGAGTCTCGGCTGAAGCTCTGATTAAAGCCAAAGTGTGTGTGGTACAGTAGGTCAGCTGATCCTCTCTGGACGCTCTCTATGAATAGGCCGCACTTTTAAACGTGTATCTTTAGCCCGTCTATTTCCGCTCGTGTCGGTGTGAGTATCGTTGGCGTTTGGCGGCACATGCACCGTCCTCCATGTTGGATTCTTGGGCAGTGCTTTGAGTTTTATTTTACAGACATGACATTGTACAGTAGCACCGCTATACATGGTCACTGCACACACACACACAAGCAAACACACACACACAAGCACACACGCACACCCCCACCAGACCCTGCACACACACACACGCACACACACAAGACCCTGCACACACACACAAGTGGACCGGGGGCACACGGGGCATAATACAGAGGTTTATGTGTAAAATATGTGATTTTAAAAACTACAGCCTACGTGAAGCATCTGAAACTCAGTCTGTAAAATAAATAAATAAATATCATTCTCGGTGTGCAGGGTCCACAGATATCACACATTTCCTCAAAATTTACCTCAAATCTTGATCAAAATCGATGCTGAAACTTGCAGACCTCAAAATTATCCAGGTTCTTTTAGACTTAAGGAACAAGAAAAATGTCACATGAAGAAGTATTTAGTATTTTTCTCTAGTATCTGTACTTTTACTTAAGTAGAAGAGAAAAAAAAGGATGAGTCATTAGGTACATGGAACCAGGCACAATGGAAAAGTCATTCTTAGTGTGCAGGGTCCACAGATATGACTCGTATAAACTGACCTAGTGGCTCCAGTGGCTCGTCTCCATGGAGATAAGTGTGTGACGTCATAGTGTGGAACATTTTAACCAGAGCAAAAGCGTGTCAGACGTGGTAATTTGAATTTACATAATTCTATTCTATAATATTTGAGATAAATTGACTTCCTGTTTGAAAAACCCAAATGTGCGAGTCCGTCCCGTCGTGAGAAGTGGGACAGACGCTGTGGAGGAAGAGGATGTGGTGAGGTCAGAGGTCAGGAGGACTTGGGAAATGGCCTCAGTGTGTGTGTTTTTTTTGAGATGTAGTTTTTCTTTCTGTGCTCGTCTGGTTCTTCGCCGCCGTCAGCAGATTTCCAGCGAGGCGGATTGAAGGACGCACAGATGAAGTTACAACAAAATCAGACGAGCGAGAGGCCGCGGCGTGAAACTAAAGACGTGTGGACGCTGTGACCTGTGCGGGTTCAGAGAGGACGGGCTCCTCACAAAGACTCACAAAACATTCAAACGATTAAGTGGAACGATTCACACTTTATTACACATTTGACTGTGAGAATAAAGTTTTTCTGTGATTTTTAGACTTGGAAACATGATTTTTTTTCCATGTTGATCAATCACTTTTGTCCTATTAAAACAAAATTAAATAACGTTGGCTTTTCTAGGTTAATTTCCTGAACTTAAATGATGCAGATCTTTAAAATGACTGCAGTTCAACATTCACAAAGTCACATTTCATATTGAAACGTGTGAACTCTGCTCCGACTCACATGTTTTTAATGACTCTGTGTGATGGACGGCTCTGTTTACCTTTCCTTATTTTTCTGCTCCTTGTAGATCACGTGGCGTTTGTGTGTATTATGTGTGTGTGGCGTGGTGCGTGTGTGTATTATGTGTGTGTGGCGTGGTGCGTGTGTGTATTACGTGTGTGTGTGGCGTGGTGCGTGTGTGTATTATGTGTGTGTGTGGCGTGGCACTTTTGCTTCCGTCAGCTCAAACCCGGAGGCTGTGAAACCACCTTTATAATGTCTCTCCATTATGATTAACCTGAGCCTCCTCCCAGTGTTTCCTCTGCTCTGGTTCTATTTTTAACACCAGGATCTCTGTGTTTACTGTTTTACTTTGTGCTGTTTTAGTTTTTTGTTCCTCTTTAGGGCGAGGTCCAGTGTAAAAAGGACCGTGTTGTAACGAGGATATTAAACTGTCCTAATGCTGAACGCTGTGGAGTGAAGGTTTAAACTGTTAAATCTGGACGGGCTTTAGTCGTTTTCCCACGGTTGTGTAAAAAGGTCAAATAGAGCGAGGGTTTAATTCAGTCATGCTGTAGAAATTGGCTTTGTGCACAGCTCTATTTTCACATGACGATGAGAATAAGTTGCATCTGGAAGTAAAGTTTGGTTCCTGTTCTGGTCTGGGTGTCGTTTTGGTCTAGTCCAGGTTTAGTCTGAGTTTTTAAGGCGGTTTGTCAAATATGACCAGAAACTGACCTAAAGATAAAGACTTTAGTTCATCTTTCATTTCGTACAATTTGTTGCTTTTCACACTTAAACTTGTTTGTTCTTGGACAGATCCTGGTTGAGTTCTGACCTAGAGTTTGGTCTTGTTTTTGTCGTGTTCAGCCTTTTGTCAATTCTCTTGGATGCAATTAAAATGTGTGAATTTTATTATTATTATTACACAAATCTCAACTCTAACTGTAATTCTTGTCTGAAAATTGACAATTCTGTATTTTTCCCAAAGCCTTAAACGCCGTTCACAGCTCGTCATCGTCCTTTTCCTCCTCGTCGTCATCGTCATCCTCCTCATCCTCGTCGTCATCGTCCTCATCCTCATCCTCGTCGTCATCGTCCTCATCCTCTTTCTCGTCCTCCTCCTCTTCCTCGTCCTCCTGCTCGTCCTTTTCCTCCTCCTCCTCCTCGTCCTCTTTCTCGTCCTCCTCCTCTTCCTCGTCCTCCTGCTCGTCCTTTTCCTCCTCCTCGTCCTCTTTCTCGTCCTCCTCCTCGTCCTCTTTCTCGTCCTCGTCCTCCTCCTCCTCCTCTCCTTCTCGCTCACATGTCTTGAGTTTCTTCTGCCTCTTCACTGTGTTAATGTCATTTTCTGTGGCTGTGGGTCACTGTGTCACCGTGAAACTCCGGCACAAACCGCGGTGATTTTCTCTGATGAAACGTCACAGCGGCTCTTCTCAAACAGACGGTTCTTTATGATGAAGCTCCTGAGGTTTGAGTCGCACATAATCAGGTTTAAGTGTCAGAGAAACATGGACCACGCGGTTTGAGACGGGACCGTTCGACTTCAGAGCAAAGAAATAAGCAGGCGACGTATAACTGGAGAAAATAGAGACCAAAGTCATTTATGTCACTGACACAAAAACAAGAGCAGATTTAAAACTAAAAACATCAAAACAGCAGAATGAAACAGTTTGTCTGTTTCAGCCTTCTGCAGCTCAAATCTTATCATATGGAAATATAAACAACTATTTAAGTGGTGCAAAGAAAAAATGCACATGACGACGCATCTGACGACAAACGATAACCCCCAGAAATCTTGATCTATTTGTTTTGAAAAGTCTTACAGGCCTAGAAATGCAACTACTTCACTTTATAATTAAGATTTGATATTCCATTAACCCTTTAAGGATGGAGCACATTATGGACTTTTTCTCTTTTCTTTTTTTAGCCATAAAAATGTTAAAGTATCAGTTTGTACTTTTGCCTTTTTTCACAGGACTACCTCTATTTTACATCCTTATTTTTCGGCTCCTGCGCTCTGATTGGTCGTCTTCGAGGGCGACATAAGCACATTACCGTGACGACAGTGACATATTTAAAGAGCCTCATGTCTCTGCTTTGAGACACTGGTTGAATTTACATGAAGCACAAACAGGTGTGGAGTTACAGCGATGGAAAGTCCACAACCGCGAGTTTATCGGCGCAGATAGAATCCGACGCTATAGAGTTAAAACACCTTGTTAGTGACAAGTTAAATCCACCCATCAATCACTCAAAGCAGAGTCATCACTCAAGTGTGAGCTGATGTGACATTTAAGATAAACTCACTGCAGCTTTATCAGTCGATCTGGTTCCTACAAATTTTGTCCAGGAAACGAAAATTCTGATTTATTTTTCTGACATTTGAGTCAAGCCAAAGCAAATAAGACACAAATATCAATACGATTTATGGCAACAAAATTTGAAAAAGTCATTGTTTTGAATCTGTGCTTTATGAAAATGTCCTGTTTTTATAATATAGAAACATTAGACACATTCATGTTCATGCTCTTTACCACAGCTGTCAGACTTTATATTTCATCTTATGCCAGTAGTAAAATATGTACCAGTTAAATTCATAAATATTCCCTTGAGTTAAATTCATAAATATTCCCTTGAGTTAAATTCATAAATATTCCCTTGAGTTAAATTCATAAATATTCCTTGAGTTAAATTCATAAATATTCCTTGAGTTAAATTCATAAATATTCCTTGAGTTAAATTCATAAATATTCCTTGAGTTAAATTCATAAATATTCCTTGAGTTAAATTCATAAATATTCCTTGAGTTAAATTCATAAATATTCCTTGAGTTAAATTCATAAATATTCCCTTGAGTTAAATTCATAAATATTCCCTTGAGTTAAATTCATAAATATTCCCTTGAGTTAAATTCATAAATATTCCTTGAGTTAAATTCATAAATATTCCTTGAGTTAAATTCATAAATATTCCTTGAGTTAAATTCATAAATATTCCCTTGAGTTAAATTCATAAATATTCCCTTGAGTTAAATTCATAAATATTCCTTGAGTTAAATTCATAAATATTCCTTGAGTTAAATTCATAAATATTCCTTGAGTTAAATTCATAAATATTCCTTGAGTTAAATTCATAAATATTCCTTGAGTTAAATTCATAAATATTCCCTTGAGTTAAATTCATAAATATTCCTTGAACGCCTCTGTCCTCTGCTGAAAACTGCAGCGTTCCAGTTTTGTCTTGTTTTCCGTGTCAAACCTGCTCCAAACACATTTGTACAGTTATTTTACTACAGATAATGTTTATTTAATCCATCTCTTATCTGTGTTCAAAAATGTCTGAGCAGTTTCCTTATCAAACTGTCCCTCCTCCTCTTCCTCTTCCTCCTCCTCCTCTTCTTCAGGCAGCTGCTGTTGTGATTAGCCCAGATGTGCCGGAGCAGAGGACGTACAGTTCAGATGTTGTTTTGTTCTGATTTGGGCAGAGCGGCTGTGCACCAAATGAATGGAGCATTGTGAGAGTGACATAAGCCCCTCACCACGTGCTCAGTGTGGGGCAAACGCCACCAAGTTTGGCAGCAAAGAGAGCGATTGTGAGCTATTGTTGTGGGAAAAGAGATATAAAAAGTACAGCTCCATGTAGAAAACAGGTGGACGAAATGACTGCGTCCTGATTGGCTGTTGGACTGTAGACCATTGTGTCGTGCGTCCTGATTGGCTGTTGGACTGTAGACCATTGTGTCGTGCGTCCTGATTGGCTGTTGGACTGTAGACCATTGTGTCGTGCGTCCTGATTGGCTGTTGGACTGTAGACCATTGTGTCGTGCGTCCTGATTGGCTGTTGGACTGTAGACCATTGTGTCGTGCATCCTGATTGGCTGTTGGACTGTAGACCATTGTGTCGTGCGTCCTGATTGGCTGTTGGACTGTAGACCATTGTGTCGTGCGTCCTGATTGGCTGTTGGACTGTAGACCATTGTGTCGTGCGTCCTGATTGGCTGTTGGACTGTAGACCATTGTGTTGTGCGTCCTGATTGGCTGTTGGACTGTAGACCATTGTGTCGTGCGTCCTGATTGGCTGTTGGACTGTAGACCATTGTCCATCAGTCTCCTCCGTGCCGTGTCTCCTGTCCAGTACAGAATGTGTTCAGACAAATTTACATAAACGTTGGATCTCAGTGTGACTCTGAAGTGCTGTACGTTTGCAATTTGTTTTCTCCCCGACAAAACCCACAATGTCGATGAAACGTTCTGCACCGACAAAGACGCCTACGAAGGTTTGAACTTTGAGAGAGTTTAAACGAGAGAGAAATGTGAGAAAATGTTAACGCCTGTGTGAGAAAAGTGTATAAAGTGTGTGGTGAGGGGTTTTACAGACAAAAACAGAGAGATGATACTTCATGGATTTCACCTATTGTGTGTTATTTTTAGAATCTGATTTAATGCCATACTATGTCACTTTTCTGTAGGGTAAGTTGCCGCCTGCTTTTCTCTCTGTAGATGTGATTGCCTGAAATGTTCCATAGTTTGGTATTAAACTTCCTTATCTTACATTTATTCAAGTGTTTTGCTAAAATGCATTAAACGTGCATTCTCCCATAGAGCGGACTCTCTTCTCCACAGATCTGACCTATACCTTTGCCTGTTATCATGGGGAGAGTTTAAAGCTGCTCGGATTTCCACTTTTGGGTGAAGTTGTAGTTTAATGTCGTGCTGAATGCGTCAGTCGAGTCGATCTGTCATCGCCGACTGATTTATGGAACATGAAGTCAGAAAACACAGACAAATGAAATGGCTGCACACACACGTCAGATCAGGACTGGACTGGATTCCTCTTCCTCATGTTTCTGTTCTTTGTCTTTCAGCATCAGTGAGAGTTTCCTCACAGTTAAAGGGGCGGCGCTTTTTCTCCCCCGAGGCAACAGTCCCACCCCAAACTCCGCCCCTCGCCTCAGCCAGCGCCGAAACAAGCACACGGGTAAGAGCACACAAGTGAACACACAGGTGAACACACAGGTGAACACACAAGTGAACACACAGGTGAACACACAGGTGAACACACAAGTGAACACACAGGTGAACACACAGGTCAGAACACACACACGGGTAAGAACACACAAGTGAACACACAAGTGAACACACAGGTGAACACACAAGTGAACACACACAAGTGAACACACAAGTGAACACACAAGTGAACACACAAGTGAACACACAGGTGAACACACAAGTGAACACACACAAGTGAACACACAAGTGAACACACACAAGTGAACACACACAAGTGAACACACAAGTGAACACACAAGTGAACACACAGGTGAACACACAAGTGAACACACACAAGTGAACACACGGGTAAGAACACACAAGTGAACACACACAAGTGAACACACGGGTAAGAACACACAAGTGAACACACAAATGAACACACACACAGGTAAGAACACACAAGTGAACACACACAGGTGAACACACACAGGTGAACACACACACAGGTGAACACACACACAGGTGAACACACACACAGGTGAACACACACAGGTGAACACACACACAACATATGATATTTGTGTTTGATTAGTGATAGAAGTTTAATCTTGGTTCAGTCCAAAGGTTCAAATCTTTCATAAAGGGAAAGTTCATTTATAAAGGCACAATGTGAATATTTACATTTGATTTACAGAATAAGAGACATTAAAATACAACAAATCAAAACATAAATGATCATAAACTGAACATGAAGAGTCTGGATTTAAACATCGTCAAAGTCGAGGCCTGTCTCACATCTTCAGGAAGAATGTTCCTGGTTTAGTCCCGTTTTGGCTCCGGTTTAGCCCTGGTGTTGGCCCTGTTTTGACCCTGTTTTGACCCTGTTTTGACCCTGTTTTGACCCTGTTTTGACCCCATTTTGGCCATGACTCAGGACTTCGGGCTCGGCCTCGTGCTGATGTCAGACTGTGCAGCGACGGCTCATGTGGCTCTGTTTTTATTTCACGACATCAGTTCATCAAAGCTTCAGAATCGGCGTATTATTCTGAAAAAAGGCTCATCTTTGACCATCAGCTTTAAAAATGTAAATACAAATCCATTCTTGTTACTTCAGCAGTTCATATTTTCCATCATAGACTCTAGTTTAACGTTGGCGTTTGACCCACAGCTGGAGCGTCTCACGTTTCTCTCGTGTCGTGACTTTGAACTCCAGGAACAAGCCTCCTCAGATACCTCCAGATTAAACACACACTCCCTGATTTTACACAAACATCACTGAACAGAGCAGATAAGCTACAGAAACACCAGCTAAAACGATATTTACCAGGCCAACTGAGCACAAAACATTTTATTCAGACCAGAATGACTGTAAAACATGTTTGTTTTTAATTCATTTCTCATCCAAATGACACTGTTCTGATGAGTTTGAGCTGTTCCTCGTATAAACCCATGAGCCTGTGGTTTGGGCGGTGTGTACTGTACCACTTTAGATTTACACTGAGTCAAATGTTCTGTGAAGGAACAACATTAATCAACCTGTACACACTTTATTACATTTGAAAACCGGCTTTTCAAAGCTTAAGCTGCAGTAATTATCTGACCAAAATAAAGTAGAACTGACTGTATGATATTATATTATTATGTAAAAATGCTCTGTGCTTCTCACTAATAAGAATCATTTGTCTCTGTTCTTCTAAATAATAAAAGGCGTTTAATTGCACTAATTAAGTTGTGTAACAGCAGTGAACCTTAACTGTGTGAAAATACCACTGATGTTCTTTATAAATAAGAGTTTGGGAGTCACTGACCTAAATATACACGATGTACTTAACGTCTTGAACACACCGGGGCCTTTCTCAAATAAACAATAGCTGCGTCTCTGTGCGGCGGGTTTTAAATTGCTGGTCTAAACGAGGTAAAGTCTGATCAAATACATGCTCTTTGTGAATGGAGAAAGGTGATCTTGGGTTTGGTGTGAACAGGAGGTGAAACTCGCCTCAGGTCCAACGAAACTCGACCCAGGATCTGACACGAGGAGGTTTTGTTTAAAATAATCTGAAACTCAAAGATGATGTGCTTCTGTTTCAAACCAGGTGACCTCCAGAAACATCTCCAGACCATGTTCACTGTGCTGCGGCCCGAGGACACGATACGACTCGTGAGTAACACAAACGTGGATCATTTTCACCCGTTTCCATGGAGACGTTATTGTTTAAACCAGGTCGAGTCGGGTCACACCTGTAGAGGAATTAAATAAATGTAAAACGAGTTTAGAGCCTTTTACTGTGGAATATTTAAGACGTGACATGAACATTTTTATACTGGACATGGTCACCCCTCCACAGATCTGACCTGCTTGTTTCTATGGAGATGAATACGTTTAATGCTGTGGTACATTTTTGGTAAAGGATATGGAGAAAAACACACATTTTTAAAGATTTAGTATGAAATGTTTGTCTTTATTCACACTGATGAGAGCGTTTAGACTGATTTAAAACATAAACAAGTCCATATAAACATTCAGCGTTCAATCATTTTAGGCCTTTTTAATAGTTTTTTCCTTCTAAAAGTGAAATGGACGTCCCTGATGAGACTTCAGTTCTGTCTTGGACTCACCGTGTCCATCAGCAGTGCCGCTCTTATATAATCTGTCGTTCTCTAAAGGTTTAATTTCCTCCGTGTGCTCGTTGCAGGCGGTCCGTCTGGAGAGCGCCTTCCCTCAGGTCACACGGTACATGGTCGTCGTCTCCAACAACGGACGACAGGACACGGAGGAGAGCATCGTCCTGGGCATGGACTTTGTCTCGTCTGATAGGTCAGTGTCACAGGAGCTGGACACGGGGACAAAGGTCAAGAGGGAAGTGAATCTAGAGCAGATACTTTAAAATCAAACAGCAGGTACTTCAGTTATGTGAGTGTGAGTGGATTTTGTAAAAAGCATTTCCACAATTAAAATGTTGGTTTGTTGGATTTGATTTACACAGAAAAGAGAGAAAGTTCAAATGGTGTGATTATTTAAAAGGGACAATGCACATTAATAAACACCAGTAAAAAGTAGATTAGTTTTAGTATTAATATATCAAGACTCTAAGTATCTTTATTATCTCCATGGGGCAGGTTGTACTTCTACTACAGGACAGTGACCTGTGTGTGTGTGAGAGAGAGAGAGAGCATGTGGACAGTGGTGTGTGTGTGGACAGTGGTGTGTGTGTGAGCGCGTGGACAGGGGTGTGTGTGTGTGTGTGAGCGCATGGACAGAGCGTGACCTTGTTTTGTTTTATTGTCTGACTCTCTCACCTTCCTCTCTCCTTCCTTCCTCCTCCCTCTTCCTTTATCTCTCCATTTCCCTATCCCTCTCTCCCTCCCCCGTCTCTCCCTCTCTTCCTCCCTCCCCCCTCTCTCTCCCTCTCCCCTCTCTTCCTCCTCTTCTTCCTCTGTACAGTTGTTGTTCCGTGGGTCTTGTTCTTCCTCTGTGGAGCGACACCATGATCCATTTGGATGGAGATGGGTAAGATCTGTTTGTTTTTTTTTCTCATGTTTAGGTCAGTTCTTTTCTTTTTTTCAGATCTTTGTTGTTCACTTGAGTTAATTTGTGGAGAAGTACAAACTTAACATATTTCAAAAAGTAGTTTTGGCCATTTTGACTGAATATTTTAGTATTTTCTCAGCTTTCGTTGGTTTTATATTTGATCCACTTCCTGAGGACGTGACACTCAGACCTGTTTATTTTTATGATTAAGAAATGGAGTTCTGCCATTTCTTATTGTTTTCTCTTCTCTTGCAGTAGTTTCATTGTGTTTTCTCTTCTCTTCCAGTGTTTTCATCGTGTTTTCTTTCTCTTCCTCTCTTCCAGTGGGTTCAGCGTGTCTACGGTCAACAGGGTTCATGTTTTCAAGCCCGTGTCGGTCCAGGCCATGTGGTGAGTCTGTTCTTTGTGATACAGAGAAATGGAAAGTCCCTTTTATTTAAACTAAATATTTCATTGTATATGAAGCACTGACATAACAATGAGAAAACATCCACAGTTTATCCTGCCACAGGGGGGCGCTACAGATGAATGTGTTCTTTAACCATATGCAGGTTTTATTTAGGATGAATCTGAACTGTTAAAGATGCACTATGTAACTTCTCTGATTGGGAGGGTCTGCCACCTGCTTGTCTCCATGGAGATTTTATTATTTTACCTGAAATGCTCCACAGTACAGCTTTAAACTTGTATAAATTAATGAGAGGCGTCTTGCTGCACAAAAATACCTTGAAAAACCTGCATAGTTTTGAGTCAGGTCGCCTCTCCACTGATCTGACCTGTCACTGTCTGATGGTGCCACCTGCTTGTCTCTGTGAACATAGATGAGTGTAATGCCGCACTGTGGGACATTTCAGGGACAGTGTTATGTCAGAGTGCCTGTTTGCGCTCATTGGTGCTTCAGTGCAGTGATTATAAACTAAACTCTTGTTCTACTCGTGTATGTGACGCTCCTCTCGTGGTTTTTCTCATTTTTAACGTGATGCCCGTCGTGTCGTCCAGGTCCGCGCTGCAGTCGCTCCATAAAGCCTGTGACGTGGCCCGTTGCCATAACTACTACCCCGGGAGCCTGTTCCTCACCTGGGTCAGCTACTACCAGAGCCGCGTCTCGTCCAGCCAGATCTGCGTCAACGAGTGGAACGCCATGCAGGACGTGGAGTCTCACCGAGCCTCGTCCCCCGTCCTCTTCACTGACCTGTAAGTGACACGGCGCCCCCCGGTGGACAGATCTGACACGGGAGAGGTTTATTGACCCAGCACTAGAGACATCAGGTCTAGTGCAGTCCGACCTGGCTGTTTGTAGGGAGTATTATACCTCTGATGACACAGGCCAAGCTCCTCCAGCTACTTCAGTTTATTCTACAACAGATAAATGGAACACAGCATTAGAAAAAGTCTCACAATAATCGATTTTCCAGGTCTTCTGCCAAAATGCTAAATCTTTTTTTTACTTTGACATTAATAACGGCGTCTTTGGACATTTGTTTTCCATGGAACAACCTAAAAAAATATATTTTATTTGTACATTTTCACACCACACCTTTGGCTTTCACGATGCAGCGTTTAGCGTCGCATTTTCTCTGGATGAAAACCATAAAACCATCTAAAAGTGTATAAACATTGTGCTGTCAAACGCACACACAGCACCAGCTCTACACACTTTAAAAACTCTCCCTGCACATGTTTGTTGACATTATCTGAGACAGGTGAGAGTATTTATGAAAAACATCTCTGCATCGGCACAAGTGGAATATTAACACCTCCCTCGTACAAATACTGCAGATTCTGAGGAACACTGTTCTTAGAAGTACTGTATTTGTTCCTCTTTTCATAAATGGAGCGTCTGCTTTCACTTCAGCTCTGGGCTGTTTCCTCAGTTTCTCACGGGTCAAAATCTGCACTGCTCAAATACAGAAACAATTATTACAATATTTAAACAAACTGTAACTTTCTGCTGGAGGATCTGCCAACTCTGTCATTAATACGACTCAAAGGTTTTTATTCTGCACTTTTCTATTTTAATGTTAATTTTATGATTATTTGTGATTATTTATGTGATTTGAACGACTTTGTGTGAATTGTGCTGTACAAATATTTTGCATTTATTACATTACATATTATTGTTACTAGGAGGGAGTATACCTTTCCTCAAATGTTTGTCTCATTGGAGATGCATGAGTTTAAAGCCTCACTGTGTAACATTTCAGAGACGGGCGCCTCCACTAGAAAAGTTACATATTTTACCTTTTATAAAACTATGAAAATGGACTGCTATAGATGCATTTTCTGTTTTTGTCTTCATATTCGCAGCATGCATGCAGGTTTTGTTGTGATATTTGTAGGTTTTGTCTTCATATTTGTAGGTTTTGGCCTCATAGTTGCCGGTTTTGGCCTCATATTTGTAGGTTTTGTCTTCATAGTTGCAGGTTTTGGCCTCATAGTTGCCGGTTTTGGCCTCATAGTTGCAGGTTTTGGCCTCATATTTGTAGGTTTTGGCCTCATAGTTGTAGGTTTTGGCCTCATAGTTGCCGGTTTTGGCCTCATATTTGCAGGTTTTGGCCTCATATTTGCTGGTTTTGGCCTCATATTTGTAGGTTTTGTCTTCATATTTGCCGCATGCAGGTGGCTCCACTTCACAGGAGGTTTTCAGACTCTTAAAGGGAAGGTCACATGTCCCCAGGCCCTTAAGAACAAAGGCATATTCTGCAGCTTAGAAAGTTCTGCCTGAGTTAATATTGGACATAGTTGGACATAGATGGCTTTGTAGTTAGAGAAACATTAAGTTGTCAAGAAATCCCAAAAGATCCCTGTAGAAACTCCGGGGAATGACGCAGGACGGTGGATTTATGTCTTTGCTAACAGCAGGGAAATTCCCCCAGCGGCTGCAGGCCGGGGTCACGTGGGCCCGCTGCCTATTTGTAGTGTCTCTGGAGAAGGCCCCGGGGTCTGAAATAGCAGGGGCCTGAGCTGGTTTGATTTACGTTTGGAAAAAGGAAGACGGGGAGACAAATAAGGAGAGAGAAAGATTGATATGAAGAAGACGAGACAGGTGAAGGTGAAGACGACGGGTATGAGGCATGAACCTGCTCAGGTAGAACACGTCTGTGGAGTTTACAAAGAACCACATTAACATGGACAAAAGTTGTTCATAGTTTTATCAGGCAGTGTCGTTTTTAGACCTGGGATGATTTTGAAATTTTATGTGATTATCATGGCCAAAATAATTGCGATGAATCATTATTATATCACGATAATGATTAAAGTTATGAATAGTAACTTTAACAGTGAATATTCTGGAGGAGCAGGGCCGTCGAGTCAAATCTGGGGCATAACCCTCACATGGGCCCCCCGTGAGGCAAATTAATATGAAGAGGGTCTAATTCTGGGCCCCTCAGACCCTTTGTCCCCCTGTCCACTCCCCTGTGGAGACATAACAGCGATTATCATGATTATATAATGATAAATGATATTATTTAATCCCTAGTATTTTATTACATGGAACTGTTCCCACAAAAACACCTGAGTAATATGAGGAAGGGCATCCAGCTTATTGTGCAGTTTGGCAATAAAATGACAAACTCCAAACATAATCAGTCTCATTACTATGTGCAGATGCTGATTCCACACCATAAAACAAATCAAAAGTTTAAAAAAATCACAGTAAATATTTATTTCTGGCTATAATTTCCAAATTGTGTTTTAAATGAAGCTCTGAAAAAGCCATAGAAACTTAATTTAACTGTGGTGAATTTAGAGTTTTTGACCTTTTTGAGCTCATTACCTCTTAAATGTGATCTGTCCTTGTCCGTGAGGGTTTGTCTTTGTAAACAGGACGTCTCCAGTGGGACGTCCAGAGCCACAGCAACAATACACCTGAAAAACAAAGGACTGGGTCAGAGTTTTGCCCGTCATGCTGCCATAATATTTAACTGGGGCTTTTGTTGCTTTCAAGTACATTTATTGATAAGATTAGTGATTTCCAGAGTAAACCCTCCATTAGTGCGACTGCCAAAACTCCAACAACAAAGAGAACCAGTGTGGACCGCGCCGCACTTCCTGGTGCTTTAGAACGTTTCCCGTCCGCTGCACCTGTCATTAAAGTGTTTTTTGTTGCTGTGGTTTATTACTGACATTACTTTGAGTTCCTGCTGATTTCCCAGTTCATGTTATTCATTAAACTCATGTCGTCATAAAATCAACTCGTCGCTTTGGTTAATCGTGTCCGGCCCCGCCCCCTGGCCCCGCCCCCGGCTCTGCGGGCAGGTCGTGACACGCTTTTACTGCTTTGTTTTGTTTGTAAATGGGACACGTACAGTCGTCCTCCTGGAGTCTGGGAGGAGGTGAAGTGAGGGCGAAGAAAGAAGTCGCCATAAAAGGAACGACAAAACAAACGAGAAACTAAAATGAACGTTTTTTTTACTTTAGATCAACAGCTTTATTTATTAAATGGAAGCTTCAAACTCGACTAAAAACAGGACAGTTTTTAGTTTTAGTCTGAACGCTTGACCACTACCAACGCATTTGTTCCATCGAGCAATTGAGCCACAAAACTCATTTCTCACTCAAAATTGACTTTTTAAAAAAAGCTCATTTTAGTTTCTTTCCACATAAAAAAACATGTAAAATCTTCTTTATCATTTTATTCACTTGCTTTTTGAATTTGATTAAAAATACCAAAGAAAAAAACTACAACTGGTCATTACAAATCAGATAAAATCCATCCAATTACATAAAAGATTTACCCATTACACCCTCAGCCTTTAGTTCCGTATCATTTTCCATCACAGAGACTGAGCGTAAATAACATGAGTGTGTTTGGGATGATGGGCCAAAGCTCCAGGGAAAACGAGGCCTCTTTTTGAGGCCCGTCCTCTCGAGAGGTCATTAGGACACGTGTTTGTATCATCGCTCTGACGTATGAGGCTAAATACGTCCTAGAGCAAAGTGGATAGTAACGCGCCGACGGAAACAAGAACCATGTCAACAACAGCACACACAAAACCTCACAACGTGTTTTTACAACAAACTGGTTATAATGAAAACCTTTGTTTTGTTGCAGCCCCACAGAGAGAGAACGAACAGAGAGACTCATCAGACTGAGACTCAGAGAAATCATGATGCAGAAAGACCTGGAGAACGTCACCTGTAAAGAGGTACTGACTGGAACGGTCTTTATGGGACAGAAATAGAAAATATAATGTGTAACAGTTAATCACATTTAAACACAACTTCAGCTGCTCAAAGTGCCTCACATAAGTCTACAAAAAAACAAATGTGCAGATGATACAATAGAATAAACAAAGAACAATAAAACACCAATAAAACACTAAGTTAGAACCAGGAAGGAACAGCAAAAGTCTAAATGTTATGACACAGATGATCTTAAATGTTTTTTGGACCCTGGACGTCTTTGTGAATAAAACATTTCAAGTGTCGTCCTCCACAAATGTAATAAAATGAATGAAATGGTGTTTAAGACCATTTAAAGTTTATTAACACATAGTTGTTTATCAAAATTGGAAAATAAAATATCAATAAATGTCGTCTTATGAGACTCCAAACACATGGCCCTCAGTTCCCCACAGTGGATCTTCTCAAACTGCATTTCGAGTCTTTAAAAAGTCATTTTTTCTCTTCTTTTCCTCAGATCCGCACAGAGCTGGAGATGCAAATGGTTTGCAACTTGCGTGATTTCAAAGGGTTCATCGATAACGAGATGATCGTGATCCTGGGACAGATGGACAGCCCCACAGAAATATTCGACCACGTTTTCCTGGTGAGAACTGAAGACGTCTGTTTCAAATCTGCTCTGATTAGATTATTACATTATGTAGAAAAAGACCAGAGATTCTCTTATCACGCAAAATCAGCCTGGATTTAGTTTTTGGACATGTTTTTTTTCCTCTTGACATTATATGGTCTGTAGAAAGTGATCAGCCGTTTTTATCAATTTAACATAAACCTAAACGTGGCCAGGAGCAATTTAAAATCCACTCTTACTGATACATTTGTGCTAGAAATTCTATTCTTTTTATTTTACTTTATGGAGAAATATATTTAAAGTTGATGCACTTGATTTTTACCATCTTAAAAAACCATAACTAGTTGAACTTTTTGGATGAGAATAAGTTTGGATTGGACTGTAAATAACTCACCATGTCGACTTTTATAAGAACATTTCACAACTTTCAAAGGCCAGACTGTTAGACATAATCGTGCCAACACTTCCTGGTTTGCAGCCAATAAAAAAATAAGATGCAGACTGGTCTTATTTTGACTTTAAGAGCTGCTTTTGCAATATTTGAACTATTTACATAAAAAACAGGATTAGTCCTTTTAACACAATTCAAAACAGAACTGCACGTGTTTGCACAATGTCCCTGAACATTTCTATTAAAATAATAATCTCTTCCTGTCGTCTTCAGGGCTCTGAGTGGAACGCCTCAAACCTGGAGGAGCTGCAGAACAGCGGGTGAGGTTCAAAGACGCTCGTAACTCTCAGCGTCACTGTTGCATTAAATTAGGTTCTTGCTTCGCTGCGTCGACAGACACGACTTCAATAATGATAAGATTTAGTAGTAGTTGTGTTTTAATGATCCATTTCTCACCCTGTCCTCCTCTCGTCCTTTTAGTGTCCGATACATCCTCAACGTCACCAGAGAAATCGACAACTTTTTCCCAGGAATGTTTGAATATCACAACATCAGAGTTTACGACGAAGAAGCCACCAATCTGCTGGAATACTGGAACGACACCTACAAGTTTATCACCAAAGCCAAGTAGGTATTAGGAGGGTCAGAAAGTCTTTAACATTACACTGTCCTAAATCCTGCTCCTCTTTGCAGAAAAGCCGGTGCCAAATGCCTGGTTCACTGTAAGATGGGCATCAGCCGCTCCGCCTCCACGGTGATCGCCTACGCCATGAAGGAGTACGGCTGGAACCTGGACACGGCGCTGGAGTACGTCAAAGACAAACGCTCCATCACCAAACCCAACCCCTCCTTCATGAGGCAGCTGGAGGAGTACCAGGGCATTCTGCTCGCAAGGTACGAGGCTTTTAAGAAGATTTTACAGAGGGATTTTAAAATATCGTTAATCTCAAACTATTTTCCCAACTCATGATTCAGTTCATGCATATTTTAAATACACAATGTTTCAGAGTTTGTACATAAAAAGTCCCCATGGAGACAGATTTACTTAAGAATAATCAAAACTATTGTCATTTCAAAATAAATAGAAAACACTGGAATGTCACTGAATTCCTTCTAAGAAAAAAGATTTAAAGATGCTCTAGAACTTTCAGAAGATTTTAGGGGTGAATTTGGGAAAATATTTTCAGAGATTAACCATTAATATTTTAAATACACCAGAGTTTGTCTCCATGGGACTTTTTATGTATAAAAGCTGCACAGATTAAGTTCTCTAAGACAAGAATGTCACTGAATTCCTTCTAAGTGAGATTTAAAGTTGCACTATGTAACTTTTCTGAAGGAGGGTCTGACAGTTGCTTCTCTCCATTGAGATTTTATTGCCTGGAATGTTCCACATTATGGCATTTGTCTCCTTGGAGACGAGCAGGTGGTGTGACCAGGTCAAATGATTCTCCTAAAGAGAAGCCCCCTCCCGTCAGAAAAGTTTTATCATTCAAGTTTATGTCGTGATTTGTTTCATATGTAACAGAAGCACCAACACGTCGCTCATGTTTTAAACTGAAGTAGAATCAGTTAAACAGAGAAATGTGTGTCGGCATCAGGAGCAAAACAAATAGTTCACATGTCATTAAAAGAACAGATTTGTGCAATTGAAATGTCACTAAAAAAAGTCCAAAACCACTAAACTTCTGCATCTGTACAAACTAAACTTTCCCGTCTTTTCTTGCAGTAAACAGCGCCATAACAAACTGTGGCGTTCTCACTCTGACAGCGACCTCTCCGACCGCTCGGACGCCTCGTGTAAACGCCCCCAAACCCTGACGCGCTCCGACTCCCACAACAACAACAGCATCCCCTCCTCCCCCTCATTACATCACTTCCTGGGCGTGGCCGTTCTCCAGGCTCTGACCTCAGACCCCGTAAGCTCCTCCCCCTCGTCCTCTCCCGACTCCCGCTCCAGCGACGGAGGAGAAACGCCAAACCACGAGGAGGAGGTGACCCCGATCCCAAACATACTCCCCCGACCTCGAGCGGCGGTCGTCATCCCAGAAGACGCCGTGGATAATTCAGCTCGAGTCGCCATAACGGTCCCTCTGGCTTTACCGCAGCCGCCGCCTTCCATTCACATACTCCCCTCTACTCCCAAAATGAAACATGGCGAGCCCGCGACGACGCAGCCCGCCGAGCCCGCCACGACGACGCAGCCCGCCGAGCCCGCCACAACGACGCAGCCCGCCGAGACGCAGCCCGCCACGACGACGCAGCCCGCCGAGCTCGCCACGACGCAGCCCGCCGACGCAGTGCCTGAACTCAAACTGTCTCTGGATTTGCCTGAAGAACACGCCCCTGACACGTCTCCACTGACACTGGGCTCTACAGACACAGATGTGCAGGACCTGTCAGATTTAAGTGAGAAAGTGACTCCTCTGAGCTCCGCCGCCTCAGGACTGACACTTTCTCCTCTTCAAAGCGACGACAACAATAACCCGAGTCATTTGAACGTGGACAATGCCACAGAGAGTCGAGGGGAGGCAGACGGCGCGTCCACACACAGCTCAGACAGTATAGATTTCTTCAGCGCCAGAGAGAAGTTTTTAGGATTAGCTCTAGACGGAAGACTCCAGAAGCAAACGGAGCAGGAGACGCATCCTCCGCTCCCGTCGGCGGCAGAAGAGGAAAATAAAGACACTGAGACTAAAGAGGACGATAAAACTGAGAAAGAAAACAGCCAGGTAAATGAAATACAGAAACACAACTGTCACATTATAACTGCAAACAAAACACTAATGATCAAGATGTTTATCAGTGTAAAAATCCTTGAATCTCTGAAATGAATCTGTTTTTAATGTGTAGAACTTGTGCTTTTGTGTGTTCAATTATACTGAAGAATTGAAGTTCATGCATTTACAGGTTTTACGAGGGTCAATCAATAAGGTGAACTTTTCTGTATAAGGACTTTTAATACAGTTAGAAGCTTGTTTTTCACATGGATTTAATTTCTTTCGCAGATTAAAACTTTGCGAGTTTTGATGATTAACAAAGATGGACGACCAAGAAGCCCCAGGATTGAACAGCGGTCAGTTAAAGTTTTTGGTTGCTGAAGGTGCAAACCCGTTCAAATTCACAGGAGAATGTCACTGTGTCTGGTGCCACATGTTTCAGCCAAAAAAATGTCTACAAGTGGCTAAACTGTTTAAAGACGGAGCAGCGTCGAGGATGAAGACAGAAGCTACAGAAGTGACGTCTCCTGAGGTGAACCAGACACAGTGACATTCTCCTGTGAATTTCAACGGGTTTGCACCTTCAGCCAAAAACTTGATAACTGACCACTGTTCAATCCTGGAGCTTCTTGGTCGGCCATCTTTGAGAGACTTTGCGAGTTTTGGCGATTAACAAAGTTTTGATCTGCGAAAGAAATTAAATCCATGTGAAAAACAAGTAAAACAAAAAAAGCTTCTATGTGTATTAAAAGTCCTTTATACCGAAACATTCACCTTATTTATTGAATGACCCTCGTATCTCGTCCGCAGAAATAAAGAAGTGCAAATTAAAACAACACGCAAATAAACACGTCCTTTTGAAATCTTAGAGTTGCAAAATGTTTTTTATGTTCTAACTAGAAATGTTTTGACAGATATTCAGGATTTATTTGTTTGCTTCTGTGGCTAAATATTTATCCATAGATTTCAGAATGATGAAAATCTAACGCTGTTGGCAGAGATGATCAAAAGTCCTTAAAATATCACCTCTCAGGAAGCTGGAATCAGTGAATAGCATCTGTAGTAAAAATGTATAAATATTTAGTTTTTATTATAATAAATGTGTGAACTTCAAATAAACATGAGATATTCTAGTGACTAAAAACACACCCTGAGCTCAGCGATACAGAAATGAGCAGCTTTATACAAACGAGCTCATACTTATTCTGTCTGTTCTGTTCCAGACTGAAGACGGCGCTGACCCCGCCCATCACCCCGACAACTGCATCTCTGTCCGCCACATCGTCACCGAGATCGAAGCCATTTCACATCCTGCCCCTTCAACAATCACCACATCCTCCTCCAGCCCGTCTCTCCAGCTCCCTCACCCAGAACCTCACATCGACTCTGGACTCGACCCGGCCTCCCCCGGCCCCCCTACCGCGCTCCAGCCCGCCGCCGTGTTACCCGGCGAGTGGCCCATCGGATCGGTCCGGCGAGCGACGAAACAGCTAGAGCAGAAAATGAAACGGGAGATGCTCGCCGCACGATCGACTCTACATTCCCCCAGCAATGAAAACTCACTTGTGCGCAGTCTACAACAAACTGAATGTACGAACGATTCAGAACATGACACTCAGGGACAGGTGGAAACGCCAAAAGATTGTGACGAAAACATTCAAATACTTGACACCTCGGACTTTAATTCAAGTTGTAGCCAAGACACAGGTGGCGTGCGCGCTGCTACTGAAAGCCAAACTGACAGAGCGCTACAAACCAAGAGCCCGAGCTTAGGTTCATCTTTACATACCTCAACCTCAGCCCAAAGACTGCACATTAGCCAAGATGTGGAACCGCAAAATGTGACTGTAGATGGAGTAACTGTGCAAGATTCAGACACGGACGAAAAGTGCGTGCAAGTTTTAGGGTGTAGTCCTGATTGTGAAGCCCAGAACAAGTTAGCGAGGGGCAGCCAGGAACTTGAGAGGATACAGCAAACACTAAAAGAACTGCAAGCGTTTCTTTGTGACGGAGTAAACTTGGAGAATCAACTTTCTGACAAAATGGACACTGAAATTAGTAAAGACGCTCAGAGCTATTTGAGTTTTGATGTCGCCGAAAGGATTAAAGAGGAGCAGAAATCGGAGCCTACAGGTTGGCACAGAGCGATTGAACTTGAAGCGAGGTTACGCCAAGCAGGACTGACTCCGCCTTCGCTCATGAAACGATCGGCGTCTCTGGCTAAACTGGACTCTCTCGAACTGTCCGCTAACGATCTGAATGATTTGGATTTGACATCTCAAACAAAGACGACGTCATCGCACTCCAGGAAATCAAAACTCCACAGGAAAGAAAAGCAGAAACTTTTGGCACATATCTCGAATGTTGTACGTCTTTCGTCCGACCAAACCGAGGAGGAGAAGTCGACGTCTTGTTGCCAAAAAGAGGACGTAGGCGAAGGGGTGAAGCTCGCACAAAAGCAGGGAAGACGACACTCGGCTTCATCCGGACGTTCGCGCAAACTCTCCATTGATAAAAAGCATCGAGCCGTCACTGTGCTGTACAATACGATGTAAAAGACTGGAGCTGGTGTAAACTGGATGCATGTGTGTGTGAAACTGTCAGAGCACTGGCAGGAAGTAGCAGAGTAAATGTAGAAGTGAATGTTCGGCTGCATGTTAAACCACTGGATGTGCTAAATAAACTGGATTTCAGGTTTAATACAAAGTCTAAAGACCGAATCATTATGCATTGTTACTGTATGTTAAGTTCTATTGTTTTATAATGTTTCTCAGTGTGTTCAGACAGGGGGCGCTCTCTCAAAACATGCACTTTATACTGTTTTTGGATGATGTTTTTCATTTCTTTGGCGTTTCTTATCCGGAGTATTCTTTGCACTGAAGTCAGGGGGGCGTGGCGTCCTCTTGGATCTTCGTTCAGATTTTTAAACCAGGGCAAAGCTGACATTTTGTTTCTTAATAAAGGGCTTCAGCGACGTCCAAAACCTGTTTGTTTCTTTTATTCACTGAATCATACCACAGTTTAATCTGGAGTCTTACACCATCTAGTGGCCACACTGAGCATTGCACTTTCATAATAAATATACAGGGTGTCCATGACGTTTATTTACACTAGAACAAATTAAAAACAAAAATACAATGTGATTAATTTAAGTGTTGATTAAAGAGGCATCGTTTTGAATAAACCTCTAAGAAATGTCTCCCCCATAGAAACACGACACACTGCTGCTCGAGTCCAACACAATAAAAATATTACAAAGATCAGATATTACAGAGACTTTAGGACATCACACATATTTTATGGACACCCTGGACTTACAGCAGTCTTCAGCCCTATAAATCTACTCATAGGTTTCAGCTTCAAAGGACTTTATTGTTAATTACTATGGCAACAGTCCTAATTTTTCATCATTTTGAAACCAATGGAAATGTACAAGGCCTGTCCTTAAATAAAGAGCAGCTCACGACCAGAGGGAGCTTCAAATATACAACAGAAAACACACGTTTATTCACAGCTACAGACCAAAAATGAACCACATCGTTCTATAGAAGCTGATAAAATACACACCAGAATTTATGAACAGAAGTCTTAATAATGAGAGATTTTAATATAAACTGGAAAGATAAATCCATAAAAAATAAAAAAAACAGATTAGAGACAAATTTGATCTAACACAAAAAGTCTGTGGCCCCACAAGAATAACTCATTCTTCCAGTGCACAAACTGACCTAATATTCTCTAATGGGCCAGAAAGGACAGTCAAATCATTCAATATGTTAACAGCAACAACACAATCTCAGAAACCATCAGGGACGATACTCAAACAATTAGATTCAAACAATATAAAAACACTACTCCCTGGATAAATACAGATATAAATCTCATGAAACAGCCACGGCCTCAAAAAAGCACTAAAAACAAGAACCATCATGATCGAGGTCTGTGTTAAACAGACGAGTATTAAGGAGAGAAAAAGTGAATTTCTCTCTCAGTATAATCAACAAAGCAAAGAAACTCAGAACTGACATGGATCAACTCAAGAAAACAAAAGACAGAGCACAAAAGAATAAAAACCTGGAGATCAAAATAAATGACCCTCGTATTACAGCTGAAGCCTTTCATTCTTACTTTGTTGAATCTGTAGCCAACAAAGTTAAATGTTTAATGTTTTATGTCTGCAAACCCAAAGACACAAAAGACACAGTGGACTCAGTTTAAAACCACCACAGACTCAGACTCTCACTGCACTCAGTCAAGACGTTTTTGTCCTGAATGCAGCTCCAGGACAGGTCCTCCTCCCTCACACGACCAAACTCACTCTGTCCATGTCCCAGTGTAGCTTTCCTAGTTTGTGGAAATCCTCAGTTGTAATTCCCATATTCAAAAGTGAAGATCCACAGTCCATGGCCAACTACAAATCAGCCACACACCTGAACACCACAATATACTCTCCATCCCAGGAACTTTGGCTTCAGAACCAAACAGACACTTATTTTACTGCAGGGTTGGGGTGGGGGTAGTGGGGCTGTATATTTAGATCTGAAAAAGACCTTTGACACTAAACCACCAGATACTGACGTCTAATTATTAGGACAATATCAGAACTTGGCCCTGGAATATTTGACCGTACCATCATTGACAATATCACAATAGACACTGTGGAACATTTCAAACATCTTGGACTCACGATTGATCATAAACTGACTTTTGACTTTCACACTCTGGACATTTCAAAAAGATGCAATCAAAGACTTTGTGTTATCCATAAGTTAAAAGGACTCCATGTTTCACCACATCTACTGCTTATTCTGTCCACCAGCATCGTCCAGCCTGTCCAGCCTGTCCAGCCTGTCCAACCTGTCCAACCTGTCCAGCCTGTCCAACCTGCCCTCCTGTACTGTCCTCCGTGTTTTCTTATCACGCTCACAGTCAAAAAACATAATTCTTTCACAAAAATAACCCACCTAGCAGCAAAAATCATTGGTCTCCCTCCTCCCAGTGTCACAGCTAAAGTCTAAAGACATTACTCATATATAACACAGGACCACACTCACCCACTGCGCCGCGACTTTACTCCACTGCGCCGGGACTTTACTCCACTGCGCCGGGACTTTACTCCACTGCGCCGGGACTTTACTCCACTGCGCCGGGACTTTACTCCACTGTCTTCAGGTGGACGACACAGGACTCTCAGATGTATAAAGCACGTTTCAAAAATAGTTTCATATCCACAGCCGATATTAACCAGAACAATGTATAGACCTCGAAACTCTGATTATTATTATGCACTTTTATTCACGACGACACGGTTATATACACACACACACACACCCCCACACACCCGACACACACACCCCCACACACACACACACACACACACACACACCCCCACACACACATGGACACACTCGCTCCATGGCTCAAATCTCTTCTGGGCTAATTCACTCCTGTCTTAAATTGAACACGTCCAAAACAGTAGCACTGATTTTGAGTAAATCCAACACGTCCCACACAGAGACGTCCCCGTCTCTGGAGGACGTCCCCGTCTCTGGAGGACGTCCCCGTCTCTGGAGGACGTCCCCGTCTCTGGAGGACGTCCCCGTCTCTGGAGGACGTCCCCGTCTCTGGAGGACGTCCCCGTCTCTGGAGGACGTCCCCGTCTCTGGAGGACGTCCCCGTCTCTGGAGGACGTCCCCGTCTCTGGAGACGGCTGCAGATTGTCCCACAATACAAATATCTCAGAATTCTAACAGACTCAAAATTATCATTTAAATCCCACATTAATAAAATAAGTTAATTATATAAAATTCAGTTTTCAACAACATCAAATGTTCAGTCACTGGATGATTCTCACATCACAGACTTTACCGTCTGGTCCCAAACACGACATAAACCTCTGCAGACTCTACAAGAGAAATGTTAAAACTCTGGAGAAAAACACATTTTCACCAGTGTCCAATCCTCCAAAAACACATTACTCAGCCTGGATAATCAAACACTCTGTCTGATCTATAAAATCACTCACGCTCCATCACCAGTGTGGGGCATCTCACTTCAAACATGTCATTAGTTATAGTTACAAGTTACTTCTCCCAAAAAGTAACTGAGTTAGTAACTCAGTTACTTTTTGGGAGAAGTAACTAGTTACTAGGCAAAGTAACTATGCCATTATTTATTATGTTAAAACAATAAAAACACAACAGATGTGAACCTTTAACATTTATTTCACTTTAACAGATTTAAATTATATTGTATTTGTTTACAAGTAAATTATAGAATGTATCAAACATAAAAAGATATACAAAATGTCATTTGAAGTGCAAATAAATCAACATGTCACACAATTTCACACAACTGTACTTCAAATATTTTCTTCATTAAAGTAAACAACAATAAAGCACTTTCAGTAAAATACTGAAAAGATTCATTACTATGTTTTACAAAACTAAGACATTCAAATGTAAAATAAGACCAGACCTTTAACCTTCTCTGTCCAGTCCAAATATGAATCTCTTATTTCAACATAAACTGAACTTTATCCAACTCCTGAACATTCATTAAAAGATTCACACAGTCCCTCTCTTATCTATTCCTTTATCTATCCATCCTATTGATCAGACCTCATCTTTCCTCTGATCTGAGCCTGTTCCTCTTTGGACAGAACAGTCACGTTTTTGATCAAAACACAACTCAGACCCAATCCACTGTGAATGTGTGGACAGGACATCATTTCCCATCATGCATTAAGTGTTTGTAGTCCACACAGGTGGAGAGCTGCTGCACCGCCTCATCTCAAACAAACCTTTTCTCTCACTCCAGCCTCCTCTTTCACCACAGAAACAACAGCAGCTCCTCGACTGAGACTCTGATGAAGAGCAGAGTGAACTCAGTTAAAAGTAACGCACCACATTTTATAGTCAGTAACAGTAACGGCGTTAGGACGCTGGGAAAAGGAATTAGTTACATTACTCCATACAGTTAGTCACACCGTTATAGTTTAACTCTGTTATTCACAACACTGACTCAGTTTATCTCCATCAGAAACACCAGCTACAGTAGAACCAGAGGAGCAGCGCGAGGAGGAGCAGGAGGAGCAGCGCGAGGAGGAGCAGCGCGAGGAGGAGCAGCACGAGGAGGAGGAGCAGAGCGAGGAGGAGGAGCAGAGCGAGGAGGAGCAGCGCGAGGAGGAGCAGCGCGAGGAGGAGCAGCGCGAGGAAACGGCATCATCCCCTCAGGAAAAGTTCCTTTGGACAAACATCTTTTTCTGTTGGTGCCTCAGACTGAACCTCACACATCAGCTCCACCAACACCTTTAAAATACAGTTAAACCAGGACTGAACACTGTGTCTGCTGCCCCCTGCTGACTGAACACTGTGTCTGCTGCCCCCTGCTGACTGAACACTGTGTCTGCTGCCCCCTGCTGACTGAACACTGTGTCTGCTGCCCCCTGCTGGCCTCGATGTGCGATTGTCGTGTGTGTGTGTGTGTGTATGATTGTTGTGAGTGTCATCTTATGTAAGTGTATATATTTCTCACTGTTTTCTCTGTATTTATTGTGTTGTCATTTTGTTGTTTTTATGTGTTTTTATGTGGACCGTCTCTGCTGTGAGGGACGACGGAGGAAAAATAGACTTTGGCTAATTCTGGCATATTTATGTTTATGTTGATTAATGTGCACTGTCCCTGAAATAAACAAACAGCAGGGGGCAGTGTAGGTGTGGTGTAGGCCAGAGCCTTTAGGGGTAAGTTGAGTTTGTCCTCATGGCCCCTCACCACAACAACAACAACCACAACAACAACAACCAGAACAACAACCACATAAAACTGAACATGAAAGAGGCTCACAACAACAATAACGACAACAACAACAACCACCACAACAACAACAACCACAACAACCACCACAACAACAATCACATAAGACTGAACATTAAAGAGGCTCACAACAACAACCACAACAACAACAACCACAACGACAACAACAACCACAACAACAACAACCACAACGACAACAACAACCACCACAACAACAACAACCACCACAACACCACATAAGACAATAACCACATAACACTGAACATGAAAGAGGCTCACAACAACAACAACAACAACAACAACCACATAAGGCAATAACATAAGTCTGAACATTAAAGAGGCTCACAACAACAACAATCACAACAATCACCACCACCACAACAACAACAACAACAACAACCACAACTGAACATTAAAGAGGCTCACAACAACAACCACAACAACAACCACAAGTATAAAAACACTTAAGGAGGGGGATCTGCCAGAGGGAAAAAAAAAATTCTGGACATTTTAATTTTTTTTCTTGGTTTCTGGAGCATTTTAATGTGCTCCAGTCGACTAAAGTGAGTTTACATTTATCAACTCTTTATATCAAAGGCAGAATTGTGTTTTATGACATAAAGAAGCCAAACGATGTACTTAAAAGTACACTTACTGCAAAATCACATCACTCACAAAGTACAAAGTAGTAGCTATTGTCAGGATTGGGATGTTGTGATTTCATGTAAATGTAAATATTAATGAGAAGGACGCACAGACATGTGCCAGTACTCGTACTCGTACTCGTACTCGTACTCGTACACATACACATACACATACACATACACATACACATACTCGTACTCATACTCATACTCATACTCATACTCACACTGTGAGCCGATACCACTGTATCTGTTTGACTCAGTTCATTTCTCAGACTTAAAGCTGCACATTGTTCTGCAGATTAAACTTTAATCACGTGACTGTCACAGGAAACATACGAGTATCAAGTCTCTAAATGTGTTTTATTTCACAGACACATCAGCTCAGTGTTTGTGTTTACAAGAGCAGCATGCTAACCATGCTAACGATGCTAACGATGCTAACGATGCTAAGTGGCGCTGGTGATTTATTTATTTGTGAAACTTATTGTAACAAAAACATTTAGACTGAACAGATCAGATTTAAAAAGACGAACAACATGAACAAATGTGTGAAAGTAAAACAACACTCACTGTTTTCTGTGGAACAAACTGCGTCCTGAGACACACCGTCTGGAAATCCAGAACAGACTGGGCTTTAATGTGACACATTATCTTTATTTAGATTTTGTTGTATTAATGTATTTTATTCTCCTATTTGACTATTTTAGTCTGATTTTAACTTGCTTTTGGTTTGATTTCACTGAAAAGCACTTTGGTCTCCTTGAGTGTAGTAAACTGCTCTAGAAATAAACGTTGATTGTTATGAGAACAGTGAGTGTTAGCATGTTAGCAGTTAGCATGTGTTAGCATGTTAGCAGTTAGCATGTTAGCAGTGCCGTTGACAAAGAGCACGTGGTAAACACTAAAGCCAGACTCTAACTACAGTGATTTCAGACAAGACGATAATTCTAAGATGAAAAAGTGTCTCTACGATAAAAAAAACAACAACATTCAATTAATTAGATTTACCACTACAATCAAACACTCTTTTTACTCAGTATCAGCAACTTCTCAAAATAAAGGACTGTTTGTAAAAAGTGTCATCAGAGAATCTTTATATAAAAGTCACAACATGGAGGACACAGGTCCATCTTTATATAAAAGTCACAACATGGAGGACACAGGTCCATCTTTATATAAAAGTCACAACATGGAGGACACAGTCCATCTTTATATAAAAGTCACAACATGGAGGACACAGTCCATCTTTATATAAAAGTCACAACATGGAGGACACGGGTGGATCTTTCTCCAGATGAAACAAAGAGGATTCTGTCATAATCAAAGCTGCTCATCAACATTAATGTGACACAGAGACACTTTAACCACAGCCACGTCATCTGAGGTTTAGAGACAAAAGGACGAGACACAACCAAAAACAGCCAGTGTAATAAAAAGCAGACTCACCTCTGTCCTCTGTCCTCTGAGGTGTGTCCTCTGTCCCTCTGAGGTGTGTCCTCTGTTCCTCTCAGGTGTGTCCTCTGTCCTCTGTTCCTCTGAGGTGTGTCCTCCGTCCTCTGTTCCTCTGAGGTGTGTCCTCTGTCCTCTGTTCCTCTCAGGTGTGTCCTCTGTCCTCTGTCCTCTTCATACATTGTCCTGTACTTTAGACAAACTGAAGTTCATTAACGTGAGTCTTTTCTTTCTTTTTTGCAGGACACTCATTCAAATGTCCCTCTGTGTCCCATGCACACCTGAAGCACACCTGAGGGGAGGGGTCCTTCACACAGGTGTCCACTCCACTGCCCGACTCAAACACACATGTAGCATTTAACTACTGGAAATAAAACATATCTGCTCGTTTCAGAGGGACATGTAGACGAGTGTAAACACCTGAGTGACATTTAGTTTTCAGGAAAACTTTTCCAATCACTATTTTCAACACAAATGTGTGGGCTCTTGGGGGCCCTCTGGTGGTCCTGGGGCCCTAAGCAGCTGCTCAGTCTGTTTACAGACTGGACTGGGTGAAGGTGTCCATCAGGGGCGATCACAGGGAGGACGATAAGGGAGGACGATAAGGGAGGACGATAAGGGAGGACGATAAGGGAGGACGATAAGGGAGGACGATAAGGGAGTCTCTGGAATAAGTTTGACAAAATGATCATTTCACAAATGCAGTTGAGACGCAGGTGAACGGTCTGCACATGTGTGAGGATGGAGGTTAAAGGTCAAACCGCCCCCAGTGTTTATTATAAACACTGTGTCCTACAGGTCTGTGAGCCAGCCCCCCCCTCCTCCTCCTCACACACCTCCTCCTCACACACCTCCTCCTCACACACCTCCCCCTCTTCCTCCTCCTCCTCCTCTGAAGAAGGAGGTGTGTGTTATTTATGGGTGACATTTCATTGACTGTTTCATGTGGGTAATTAAACTGGATAAATGCCACTGGATCCTGCTGACGGACGCACAGGGAGAGACTCTGTGTCTGTGGATGAACTCAGAATATTTAACAAACAGGAGGATAAGGCTCTAGACACAGACACAGGGTTTAAAATGATCAGAACAGGACTGTGACAGGAATTAACAATAAAAGACACACACACCCATATATATATATACACACACACACACACACATATGCACTTTGACTAATACAAAGACATTTACACATGTGCTGATATATTTAATAAACACTTTTATTTTGACCATTTTGTTCCATTTTAAAATATGAACCAAATTTCCCCCAAAAGCCCCTTAAAGCACTGAGGTATTTGATCATATCTGGATGTGATATTTTTATATTAAGTTGTTTTTTTTAAATTTATACTTTTCAATACTGAGGAAATATCTTGAGTTTAACCATTTTAAAAAGTCTATTTGAACTTTGACCTTTTGCCCTTGACATTAGTTGTTCGTTGGTCGTTCAGTCGTTATAAATGATGTGAAAACTGTGAGGGTTTGTGCTCCAGGGTCTCAATGAAGAGAGGTGAATCTGGGAGGGCATCTGATACAAAAATATGAAACCTCTGCACCATCTGCAGAGGAAAAGTCGATTCTCTGAACGATTCCACTTTCTGAATGTGAGTCTGTGTGAGGACGTTTCTTTGGGACTGTCAGACCTGTCATTTTCACTCCTGGATTAAAATAACTGCAAGCCAAACCCCAAAGGATTGTGGGTAATTCATTGGGAATCCTTGACACATGCAAAGTCGATGGAGGAGGAGGAGGAGGCTAAAAACAGACTTTCTCTTGACAATAACAGCTCCTCCAATCTTGTGAGAGTTAATTGGTTCTGGCAGCGTCTCTGAGCCGCAGTTACAGTCGTGAGCCGTGGTTAAAACTCACTTTACTCCCAGAGGATTTAAGGCTGGAGTGATAAAGGAGAGGACAGACTGGACACGTGTGTTTAATTTACTGTTGCAAAGAAGTTTATTTCACATGGATTTACAGCATTCGCCACAAAAATGCTTCTTTTTGTTTTTTAAAGGTACAAAAAGTGTTGTCAACCAAGCAAGCTTTGAACCGGAGAGAAGGCATTTTCATTGGGTTGTGCTGTCAAAGTGTCGACGTACATTATTATACTGTATTAAAATAAAACAAAACTCTCCACAAGTGTAAAGTCTGACCAGCTTTGAACTCTGCAAAATGTGAACGGATTTATTTATGTGTAAGGAACATGTCAAAGAAGAGAGGATTTTTGTTCAGTAAGTCCTTTGAATTATTATTATTATTATTAAATTATTGTATTATTATTATTATTTTATTTTTTTTCGGCTGGATTTGAGTGCAATAAATGCTGCACCTTCTTGTCTCCATGGACACTTTTGCCTGGAATGTCCAAGTGGCATTAAACTGACTTATATTCCATTAGTCCTTGCATTTATTGATCAAAATGTGTTGAAAAACGTGCTTACTATATTCTGTGTCGCCTCAGCAGTGATCTGACCAGTGAGTTACCGTGGTGACGCCACCTGCTGGTCACTGTGGAGAGGCCAAAACAAAACATATTAAAGAGCTTATGTTGCAAAAGTCAAAGCTGGCAGATCACACATCACATCATGCTGAACGTACCACGAAAAACACATTTTATTTTGAGTTCTGTTCTTGACGACAATAAATGACGTCAGAACTCGTCACGTTCACTAAAGCTTTAAGTCTTTAATTCAAGCGTCTGATGTCGTCCTGTTGTACTTAGGCTAAAGCTAAGTTAGCCAAAATGTGGTTATTTTGTGCTCCGCCTCTAACAGATCCACCCAGAGTACAGTACTTTGGGACAGTTTTGTGCTTAAAACAAAGCTGAACTAAAGAAGCTTATTGAGCTGTTTGTGCTCTGTGCACATTCAGATTCACAATCCTTTAAAGGGAGTGTGTGGAGTTTTTTCAACAAAACAAATAAATGAAAAGGGATAAACCTGGTGTAGAAAACCTGTTTGTTTTGTGACATTCTCCTCGTGACTTGGTTCTTAAAAACAGTGTCAGATACAACGGCTGCAGTGAACATTTATGTAACGACGCATCGTCCCTTTAATCCAAAAATAAAAGCAAATTAAAAGCAAATTATTGAGCAAAAATGTCTTTTGGTTGCCTGGCAAATCCAGAATGAATCTTTTTTTCATACAGTGATTTCTTTCTGGTCATCACACTCTCGGTCACACCTCGAGTCAGACTCAAACGTGATCGTCCAATCAGATTTGTTTTTATTAGTGAAGTGTGTGAACTGAAGCTCATTGGTCACATTTCTCACACGTCAGATTAACAGTTTAGTGCTTCACTCACTGATTCTGCAGAAATTCACAATGTTTTCTGGTCCCATGTGATCTTTTTTCCTTTCTTTTATTTAAATATTTATTTTCCTGGCCCCTGATTGGCTAATCCACCTGTCAGTCACGCCCATCTGAGCTTCTGCAGTGACCAGACTCACGTGTTTAAAGTCCTGCAGACGTGTGTATTCTGGATTTTCAGGCAGCTCTTTTGGTGCTTCCTTTTCTTCATAATAAACGTGTGTAACAGTGTTTTGTTGCAGAGCTGGTTTTGTTACACACTCACATGCACACAAAGTAAAACCAGACACACATCCAACAAACGGACCTCCACCACGAGGCTCCGCGACGCATTCACTTTTCTTTTTGTTCTTATTACATTGTTGTATTGTTGCTTGTAAACTGGTCAGAAGTACATTGTGGCACCAGAGATCACCTGTAGGGGGCGCCACGGGGCAGGCGGCGCCGTGAGGAGAAAGTGTGTGCGTCAGAGGCACGTCCCGACTGTGTCCAAACCCCTCAAAGCATTTCTCAGCTGTCCATCAAACTCGACAACCAACAGGAAGAACTAAGGGGGCGGGGCCAAGCGCTCATTCTAAAACATGTTTCATCCCGCCACCGTTTGAAACTCCGCCCACAACCACAGTTCAGAAAAAGACATGAAACTGGACAGTGACTTTGGACTAAAGACGAGAGAAACAGAGGAAGGGCGGGGACAGGAGGAGTAAAGACGAGAGAGAGACAGAGGAGGGGCGGGGTCAGGAGGAGTAAAGACGAGAGAGAGACAGAGGAGGGGCGGGGACAGGAGGAGTAAAGACAAGAGAGAGACAGAGGAGGGGCGGGGACAGGAGGAGTAAAGACGAGAGAGAGACAGAGGAGGGGCGGGGACAGGAGGAGTAAAGACAAGAGAGAGAGACAGAGGAGGGGCGGGGACAGGAGGAGTAAAGACGAGAGAGAGACAGAAGAGGGGCGGGGTCAGGAGGAGTAAAGACGAGAGAGAGACAGAGGAGGGGCGGGGACAGGAGGAGTAAAGACGAGAGAGAGACAGAGGAGGGGCGGGGTCAGGAGGAGTAAAGACGAGAGAGAGACAGAGGAGGGGCGGGGACAGGAGGAGTAAAGACGAGAGAGAGACAGAGGAGGGGCGGGGACAGGAGGAGTAAAGACGAGAGAGAGACAGAGGAGGGGCGGGGTCAGGAGGAGTAAAGACGAGAGAGAGACAGAGGAGGGGCGGGGTCAGGAGGAGTAAAGACGAGAGAGAGACAGAGGAGGGGCGGGGACAGGAGGAGTAAAGACGAGAGAGAGACAGAGGAGGGGCGGGGACAGGAGGAGTAAAGACGAGAGAGAGACAGAGGAGGGGCGGGGACAGGAGGAGTAAACACGAGAGAGAGACAGAGGAGGGGCGGGGACAGGAGGAGTAAAGACGAGAGAGAGACAGAGGAGGGGCGGGGACAGGAGGAGTAAAGACGAGAGAGAGACAGAGGAGGGGCGGGGACAGGAGGAGTAAAGACAAGAGAGAGAGACAGAGGAGGGGCGGGGACAGGAGGAGTAAAAACGAGAGAGAGACAGAGGAGGGGCGGGGTCAGGAGGAGTAAAGACAAGGGGGAGGGGGCGGGGTCAGGAGGAGGAAAGACGAGAGTGGGGGGGGAGGGGCGGGGTCAGGAGGTCCTCCTGAGACCTGGTGTCCTCATCTGTGGACAACACATTTTGGATTGTTTAGGCCACAGTGCAAATTTTTAGAAGAACAGCAACAACAAGAACATGTTCAATTTTGAATATTTCTAAGAGTTTAGAATATTAATTTTTTTGTTTATTTTTATTTTATTTTTTTATTTAATTATTTTTATTTAATTATTTTATTTTTATTTGTTTTTATTATTATTTTTATTGTATTTTTATTGTATTTTTTATATACTTATTTTTTTTATTATTTTATTTGATTAAAGCTCGGGTCTCAGGAGGTATAAGGAATGGTGATTGGTCCAGGCAGGTATTGACCCCTCAAGCTCCGCCCCTGCAGACAGGTGTTTGAATCACCTGATAATCGAGTCATAAATCATTTATCATAAATCATTTATCGTCACTTATTGTCTGTGAATCAGAGCGGTGCTAATTGCCCCCAACTTCACGATCACCGTAAACTCCGCTCTCGTCTTTGAAAATAATGAAAAATATAAACTTATCATGGGGAAAATGAGGATTATTAAAATGTCAAAGGTCAGTGAGGAGTAACTTTTAAAACGAACGATTATAATGAGCGTAAAACTCGGGTCCAGCGTCTTTAATTTGTATAAAGTTTATAGACTTTCCTCATTCACATTTTAAACACAAGTTGCTGTCACGTGTCACTTCATCTTTATTTTGTCTAACGTTTGGTCTAATGTTTTGTGATATTTATCCAAACACCGACAGTAAACACTGGGACAGATCTGATTGGCTCAAACCTCCGCACTACGACCTTTTAAATCAGAACAGAGTCACTTTTACACACTAGACTCACACACAGGATGTTACACACACGGCGTTGGACACATCCCCGTCTCTCGTCTGTGATCGACAGCTGAGGAAAGAGGAGGGACATTTGTAAAAGTCGGACGTGCCCCGGATGTGCTCTTTTCTCCTGGACAGTCTGCTGTCGTTCCACAGGCCCCGCCCCTCGCAGCCCTGTGAGCCAATAGACAATCACTTCTCCATGAGCGACAGGCGTATGATCCTCTGCAGCTCCTCCTCTTCCTGACGCCGCCGTAGCTCCGCCTCTTCCTGTTCCCGGGCTGAGATCTCCATGGCGATGCGGAGCTGCTCGTCGTAGCAGCAGGAGTTTGGTTGTTTTTTGGACGGGGTGGAGCAGAGGCTGGAGGCAGGGCGGGGTTTGTGTTGGGGCGTCCTGGAAAAAGAAACAAGAGAAGACGTCATGACAGTATTTTTTATTTTCGTTACGAGGAAATGTTCAGACCCAACGACTGGTACATGAGTTTATCACACTGCAGAGTCAGAGCACGGTATGAACGTCTGTAGGATCTTTAATCTGCTGTTTAATCCTCCACAGTCTGAGCTGAAGATCTGGACACGCTCTGATATTTGTTTGTTCCTTTATCTTTGATCACGTCACATTCTCTGTGTCATTGTTTCGATTTCTCTTCTCCAACGTCACAGATTTATTTCCATCCAGTGTTGCATTAATGTTTCACCTGTTGCATTGATGATGGTGGAGTCTGACGCTGCTCAAAGCTTCAGCACAAAGATTCTCACTGGGGTTAAGGTCTGGACTCTGTGGTGGACGATCCATGTGTGAAAATGACGTCTCATGCTCCTGATCCACTCTGTCACTATTTGAGCCCGATGAATCCTGACATTGTCGTCTTGGAATATGCCCAAAAATCCACTGATGGAATAACCTGGTCATTCAGTATATTCAGGTGTCAGCTGACCTCATTCTGCTGAACCTCGACCAGACCAACTGCAGGAGACGACCTGTTTGTTTAGTTAAATTCAGGTGGTGACTTCTTTTTTTGGACAGACGATGTATAAAGTGTCTTATCTGACTCAGGTGGAGCCTTCAGCCCAAGTCACATGGTCCAAATAAATAATAAACATTAAAATCACTGCACAGTAGAGGTCATTTTATTTATGATGGTGATGATTGTTACACTGGACGTTTACGATAAACCAGCTGCTCAGGTGTTTATATTATAGAAGCACATAACTGTAACTGACATCGTCTTTTCATTACTTATTTTCTAAACCTCATCTATTCATTATTACAACTTGGACAGAGGAAAACTGCTCTCCATTTATTACTGTCTGATATTTCTAACTCTCTGCGGCTGATTACAGACTCCATAAACAGTTACTGTAATAATACGACATCCCATTTCCCATAACTGAGCTCGGCTGTTCGTTTAGGAACAGGAGAAACTATAAAAAGAAACAACGCGTCATTAAAACTGTGATAATGGACGACAGAGGAGCTACAACGAGGTCCACAACTGCCCCTCGGAGGTAAAAACGAGGGCCGCGACTCAGCTGCAGGACAAATACAAGTGTATATACACGAGCAAATACAAGTGTATATACACAAGCAAATACAAGAGAAAATACACGAGCAAATACTAATGCATCTGTCAAACATACAGAGGATACTGAGTTTGGAAAGTATCAGTTTTTTACATGCTGTATTTATTCTGTTTTTAGCTGTTTGCCTCTTCAGAAGTGCTCTTTCAGTTGGACAATCAAAAAACTTCAGACCGGACCAGTGTCATCAAATGGAAAACCTTAAATGAATGAAACTGAAACTGTACTTTGAATCATGACACCGTCTACACAACCACAGAAAAGAGCAGGTCACTCTCACCCTCCATGTTTGTGTAAATAAAAGTGTTTCTGACCTGTCCAGGCGGCTGGGGTCACATGACAGTGGGTGGGTCCCTGGTTTGCTGTTGGTCAGAGCCTCCCAGATGGTCACCTGCAGGTCAGAGGTCAAGACAAGAAGGACATGGTGACCCCTGCATGCAGGATTTAAACTACTACTAATACTACTGCTAGAAAGACTACATCTAATACTACTTTTACTACTGCAACTACTACTACTACTACAGAAGTTGTCAGTTTTTATTTGCAGCACTAAACACAGACATAGTAAAGCATTTACATGTCGATTAAAGTGAGTATTTCTGTCAAACTGATCTGACTGAGCGTGAACGTGTCCAGAATAAAATATTTGTTTATCATAAGTAAGATGCTGGGGCACCTCTCCACAGATCTGACCTGTAACTTGGCCTGGTGATGTCACCTGCTTGTCTCCATGGAGACAGACTCAATGTCATATTTTGGAGACAAGCAGGTGATGAGCTCTTCACCAGAAAAGTGACAGAGTGCATCTTTAACTGCGACTGACCTAATCAAAGAGTGAAAAGTACATCAGGGTGGAGTATTTGGTGGAGTATTTGGTGGAGTATTTGGTGGAGTATTTGGTGGAGTATTTGGAGTATTTGGTGGAGTATTTGGTGGAGTATCTGGTGGAATATTTGGTGGAGTATTTGGTGGAGTATTTGTAGTATTTGGTGGAGTATTTGGTGGAGTATTTGTAGTACTTAGCTGGTACCTGGTCGTACTCTGACCCCGCCTCGATGAGACTCTGCTGGATGGCAAACTGCAGCAGGTCCTCGTCCTCCTCCCTCAGAGGTTCTCTGTGTCGTGACCCCAGCAGAGTGTAACCGGCCGGAGGCTCGAACACACACACGGGGATCTCTGCGGCGCGGCACGACGCTACGACAGAGACGGAGAGATGAAGAGGAGAGGAAGAGTGTCACGGGAGAGGAAGAGTGTCACGGGAGAGGAAGAGTGTCACAGGAGAGGAAGAGAGAGTGTCAGAGGACACAACGATAACTGGACTTAAATGAACTGGACACGAACAAACTGGACACAAATGAACTGGACATACACAAACACATAAAAATAACCACCAAAAATAAAGCTGTTTGTATTTATACAGTGAGGCAAATAAGTATTTGAACACCCTGTGATTTTTCAAGCTCTCCCACTTATAAATCATGGAGGGTCTGAAATGTTCATCTTCATGTCCACTGTGAGAGACATAATCTAAAAAAATCTGGAAATCACATTGTATGATTTTTAAAATAATTTATTCGTATGTTACTGCTGCAAATAAGTATTTGAACCCCTGTCTATCAGACAGAATTCTGCCCCTCACAGACCTGTTAGTCCACCTTTAAAAACTCCACCTCCACTCCACTTATTCTCCTAAATTAGAAGCTCCTGTTTGAGGTCGTTCGCTGCATAAAGACACATGTCCACCCCAGACAATCAGTAAGACTCAACTACTGACATGGACAAGACCAAAGAACTGTCAAAATGCACAAGAGACAAAACTGTAGACCTCCACAAGGAAAGGGCAAAGGGGAAGTGCCCAGCAGCTTGGTGAAAAAAGATCTTTCTCCAAAAGATGTTGGAGCAATTATTAGAAAATGGAAGAAGCTAAACATGACTGTCAATCTCCCTCGGACTGGGGCTCCATGTGAGATCTCACCTCGTGGGGTCTCAATGATCCTAAGAAAGGAGAGGAATCAACCCAGAACTACATGGGAGGAGCTGGTCAAAGACCTGAAAAGAGCTGGGACCGTCTCCAAGGTTACTGTTAGTAATACACTAAGACGTCATGGTTTAAAATCATGGCACAGAAGGTTCCCCTGATTAAACCAGCACATGTCCAGGCCCGTCTGTTTGACCAATGACCATTTGGATGATCCAGAGGATCATGGGAGAAAGTCATGTGGTCAGATGAGACCAAAATAGAACTTTTTGGTCTTAATTCCACTCGCCGTGTTTGGAGGAAGAAGGATAAGTACCATCCAAAGAACACCCCTACTGTGAAGCATGGGGGTGGAAACATCATGCTTTGGGACTGTTTTTCTGCACATGGGACAGGACGACTGCACTGTAGTGAGGAGAGGATGACCGGGGCCATGTATTGAGAGATTTTGGGTAACAACCTCCTTCCCTCAGTGAGAGCACTGAAGATGGATCGTGGCTGAGTCTTCCAACATGACAATGACCTGAAGCACAGCCAGGATAACCAAGGAGTGGCTCTGTAAGAAGCATATCAAGGTTCTGGAGTGGCCCAGCCAGTCTCCAGACCTAAACCCAATAGAAAATCTTTGGAGGGAGCTCAAAGTCCGTGTTTCTCAGCGACAGCCCAGAAACCTGACTGATCTAGAGAAGATCTGTGGAGGAGTGGGCCAAAATCCTGCAGTGTGAGCAAACTGGAGAAACACTACAGGAAACATTTGACCTCTGGAACAAAGGCTACTGTACCAAATATTAACATTGATTTTCTCAGGTGTTCAAATACTTATTTGCAGCAGTAACAAACAAATAAATTATTTAAAAAATCATACAATGTGATTTCCAGATGTTTTTTAGATCATGTCTCTCACAGTGGACATGGACCTGAGATGAACATTTCAGACCCGCCATGATTTATAAGAGGGAGAACGTGCAAAATCACAGGGTGTTCAAATACTTATTTGCCTCAGTGTGTCATATATGTTTTTAGATTATTATTAAATGCACCTCAGTGTAAGAGTGTTCAAAATACAGTCCTCTGATTGGACCATGTGACAGAACATGTAGGAAAACACATTTTACTTTGAGTATTCCATATTCTGTGACTAACTTTGAAAATGTTCCATCTCTGCACACATGCTGGAACTAAACTGACCAAACCAGGACCAAAACATTAAAGTCTGAACAAAGTCAAAGAGAAAACAACGAGTCAGTTAATAATCAGACTGTGAAAACCTAAAGTAACAGATCATAGTTTAGCATCAAATCAGAAGAGCAAAGAAGTATTTAGTTATGATGTTAGCATTAGCTTAGCCACACTCCTGCGGCCCTGGTACTACATAAATCTACACTCGTCATAATTGTTTCAAATAAGATGCTCGTTGTTACTTGTGGAGCTGGAGCTGGACACGCTGGATGAGTCACTCCCCGGGGACGGTGTCTCTGAGCTGGGGTCTCCTCGTTGGAGCGTCCCCTCCACAGGCCTGTCCTCGGGGTCTCCTCTCACGGCCTCCGTCCAGCCGTTCAAGTTACTGAAGGTGATGCGAGCGTTGAGGATGTGGTACAAGGGGATCTCTGCAGACAGAACGTCCAGGACATAAATCTGATCATCTGTGACCAATCAGACTTTGTTTCCCATCGGTGCTGATTGTACACGTCCTCTGGGACTTTAGAGTGACATTTCCTGTACAAATGTCCCTGTACTACACTCCTGTTACACTTTCAACTCATTAGGATTGAGTGGATTTTCACACAGAGGGACATGGGTCAAATGCTCTGGTACATACATGTTATATACGGGGCTTTTGGTACATGTGAAACTGAGAGCTACACACAGAGACTTCACCCACTTCACCCACTCCCCACAACCAGCCCACACCATCTCAACCGCACACACACAAACAAACAACCCAAGTATTCAATATGTAAGTACACTTTTAAAAATGTACTTTAAGAGTAATTAAGTGTTAAATGTGGTGATACTGATACTGATGAGACATTTTGGTCACAGCAAAACAAATCAGTTTTTGTATTTTTTTTTTAAGTTTTGATCAAAGACAAAGTTTAAACTTTACTCAGGATGTTTCCACGAACATAAATAACCACTCAGATCATATGAAGTATGTAAAGTACTTTATACTCCACTACATTTTTAACAGGACTGAAAAGTATAAAGTACAGATACTGCTCTTTTACCGAAGTAAAAAGTATTCACTACCGTAAAATGTACTTAAGTACAGATACCTAAACATTCTACTTAAGTACAGGACTTTACCACTTTTACTTCATTACCTTCCACCACTGACTACTACTACTACGACTACTACTATTAAGACTTGTGCTGCAGCCACTACTACAACAAATACTGCAATCCTTACTACAACAAATACTGCACCCACTACTGCTGAATACTATCATCTCTTTGCTGTTGAGATGAAAATACTTTGACTTTATTTAAGTGTAACAGTTTAAAGTTGAAGTATTTTGTGTCCTTGTCTTTGTCATCTTGTGTCATATTATTTACACTGTTTAGTACCTGAGTTTTACATTTGTATATTTTTGTATTTTATTATGTTATGAGTTGTTGTTATGGATGTTTTGAATCCTTCTTTATGTTGCATGGTTTTCATCATGAGGCCAGAAGATGAAACTTGGGACCTCTGTCATAATTAACTCAAAACAAACTGCATGTTTTGAGCGGTCAGCCGTCCTCAAAATGGCGCAGTGTCACAGGAAACGCATGAGTATGTGACTGTGCAGGACTTAACCTTTCCACTAACGCCCCCTCTGCTCCCCGTCACTTTCCCATGATGCCTTGCTCCTCTCACCGATCTTGACGGGGAATCCGGGCGGCAGGCGCAGGGTGATGAAGTCTCGTAGTTTGGCGAACAGAGCGTTAGAGATGGCCATGAGGTCGATGATGGGAACCACCTGCTCCGCCAGAGACAAAGGATGAGACTCACACAGCCACAACTTCGCTTTAAACCTGCAAAAAACAGAAAAGAACACGACATTACAACTGTGAAACACTTTAAACCTGCAAAAAACAGAAAAGAACACGACATTACAACTGTGACACACTTTAAACCTGCAACAAAACACAAAAAAAACACGACATTACAACTGTGACACACTTTAAACCTGCAAAAAACAGAAAAGAACACGACATTACAACTGTGACACACTTTAAACCTGCAAAAAACACAAAACAACACGACATTACAACTGTGACACACTTTAAACCTGCAACAAAACAGAAAAGAACACGACATTACAACTGTGACACACTTTAAACCTGCAACAAAACACAAAACAACACGACATTACAACTGTGACACACTTTAAACCTGCAACAAAACACAAAACAACACGACATTACAACTGTGACACACTTTAAACCTGCAAAAAACAGAAAAGAACACGACATTACAACTGTGACACACTTTAAACCTGCAACAAAACACACAAAACAACACGACATTACAACTGTGACACACTTTAAACCTGCAAAAAACAGAAAAGAACACGACATTACAACTGTGACACACTTTAAACCTGCAACAAAACACAAAACAACACGACATTACAACTGTGACACACTTTAAACCTGCAACAAAACACACAAAACAACACGACATTACAACTGTGACACACTTTAAACCTGCAAAAAACAGAAAAAAACACGACATTACAACTGTGACACACTTTAAACCTGCAACAAAACAGAAAAGAACATGACATTACAACTGTGACACACTTTAAACCTGCAACAAAACACAAAACAACACGACATTACAACTGTGACACACTTTAAACCTGCAACAAAACACACAAAACAACACGACATTACAACTGTGACACACTTTAAACCTGCAAAAAACAGAAAAAAACACGACATTACAACTGTGACACACTTTAAACCTGCAAAAAACACAAAACAACACGACATTACAACTGTGACACACTTTAAACCTGCAAAAAACACAAAACAACACGACATTACAACTGTGACGCACTTTAAACCTGCAACAAAACACAAAACAACACGACATTACAACTGTGACGCACTTTAAACCTGCAACAAAACAGAAAACAACACGACATTACAACTGTGACACACTTTAAACCTGCAACAAAACACACAAAACAACACGACATTACAACTGTGACGCACTTTAAACCTGCAACAAAACAGAAAACAACACGACATTACAACTGTGACACACTTTAAACCTGCAACAAAACACAAAACAACACGACATTACAACTGTGACGCACTTTAAACCTGCAACAAAACAGAAAAGAACACGACATTACAACTGTGACACACTTTAAACCTGCAAAAAACACAAAACAACACGACATTACAACTGTGACACACTTTAAACCTGCAACAAAACAGAAAACAACACGACATTACAACTGTGACACACTTTAAACCTGCAACAAAACACAAAACAACACGACATTACAACTGTGACACACTTTAAACCTGCAACAAAACACAAAACAACACGACATTACAACTGTGACGCACTTTAAACCTGCAACAAAACAGAAAAGAACACGACATTACAACTGTGACACACTTTAAACCTGCAAAAAACACAAAACAACACGACATTACAACTGTGACGCACTTTAAACCTGCAACAAAACACAAAACAACACGACATTACAACTGTGACACACTTTAAACCTGCAACAAAACACACAAAACAACACGACATTACAACTGTGACGCACTTTAAACCTGCAACAAAACAGAAAACAACACGACATTACAACTGTGACACACTTTAAACCTGCAACAAAACACAAAACAACACGACATTACAACTGTGACACACTTTAAACCTGCAACAAAACAGAAAAGAACACGACATTACAACTGTGACACACTTTAAACCTGCAAAAAACACAAAACAACACGACATTACAACTGTGACGCACTTTAAACCTGCAACAAAACACAAAACAACACGACATTACAACTGTGACGCACTTTAAACCTGCAACAAAACAGAAAACAACACGACATTACAACTGTGACACACTTTAAACCTGCAACAAAACACACAAAACAACACGACATTACAACTGTGACGCACTTTAAACCTGCAACAAAACACAAAACAACACGACATTACAACTGTGACGCACTTTAAACCTGCAACAAAACAGAAAAGAACACGACATTACAACTGTGACACACTTTAAACCTGCAACAAAACACACAAAACAACACGACATTACAACTGTGACACACTTTAAACCTGCAACAAAACAGAAAAGAACACGACATTACAACTGTGACACACTTTAAACCTGCAACAAAACACAAAAAAAACACGACATTACAACTGTGACACACTTTAAACCTGCAACAAAACACACAAAAAACACGACATTACAACTGTGACACACTTTAAACCTGCAACAAAACAGAAAAGAACATGACATTACAACTAACACTTTTCCTACTATGTAAACATGTGTTTAGATGTTTCAAGACGTGGCGTTTTGCTGCATTTCTCACAAATATTCAAATATATCATAAAACTGTGTGTTCCACTCATTAAATTTGTTCAGATGCAGTTCAACATCATTATAAACAGATTCAGGAAAGATTGATTTCTGTGGATGTGACTTTCGTATTGACACCTGCTCAAATAAATATCTAGTTTTGAGTTTGTTTTAGTCCAGATTCACATCTGCACTAAAACTTGAACAACCTACTGCAGTATTTACCATTCCATACTTAAAAAACTCCTTCAAAGTCACAGTATTAGATTTTGATCTGTGTCTGTAGACACCAGGTCTGCACGAGGTTTATACTTTTACAAAAACACTGGACATGACAGACGAGATTATCAATGAGTCTCATGTGTCACTGCTGAAATCCAGCAGGTTTAAACCTGAAACGACTCTGATCTGAATAATAATATTAAAGTTTACCAGCCACAGAAAGTCAGTGCACGAGGACAAAGTGTAAATCTTTCATCTAAATAAAGAGTTGTCATATTTGATGGTGATGGGCGACAGCAAACACTGATTTCACGAGTAAACAACAATCGTCCACAAATCTGTCACATCATGTCCAAACTGAGACCAATCGAAGGGACAATGTCACCGATAAAGAACCATCAGACGATCAGAGCTGCACAGAATGAGGAGTCAGACTGAAGCCGACAGGGACATGGGGCTTTTCCCTCTGACATGGAGCGTCTGAGGAGTGTACGAGAACAACAGAGGAGCTGGATCACACAGAGTGATACTGTTCACTACGGCACATTTATATTATTTTATCTTTTATTTAACCAGGACAAACTGATTTTATCAGGGAGTCCTGGCCCTAAAGAAAGTGAGGACCCTCCTGCTGTGAGGTGAGGACCCTCCTGCTGTGAGGTGAGGACCCTCCTGCTGTGAGGTGAGGACCCTCCTGCTGTGAGGTGAAAGCACTGATCACTGCTAATGAGACAAGTGTTAAAGACAAAGTGTGAAGATTCAACCCAACAGCACCGTGATCCATCCATCCATCCATTTTCTTCCGCTTATCCAGAGCCGGGTCGCGGGGGCATCAGTCTAAGCAGGGACTCCCAGACTTCCCTCACCCCGGACACGTCCTCCAGCTCCTCCGGTGGGACCCCAAGGCGTTCCCAGACCAGAGAGACATAGTCCCTCCAGCGTGTCCTGGGTCTTCCCCGGAGCCTCCTCCCGGTGGGACATGCCCAGAACACCTCCCTAGGGAGGCGTCCAGGAGGCATCCTGAGCAGATGCCCGAGCCTCAGCTGGTTCCTCTCAACGTGTAGGAGCAGCGGCTCTACTCCGAGCTCCTCCCGTGTGACCGAGCTCCTCACCCTATCCCTAAGGGTGCGCCCGGCCACTCTGCGGAGGAAGCCCATTTCAGCTGCTTGTATCCGCGATCTTGTCCTTTCGGTCATTACCCAGAGCTCATGACCATAGGTGAGGGTAGGAACGTAGATTGACCGGTAAATCGAGAGCTTCGCCTTCCGGCTCAGCTCCTTCTTTACCACAACGGACCGATACAGCGACCGCATCACTGCAGACGCTGCACCGATCCGCCTGTCAATCTCACGCTCCATCCTTCCCTCACTCGTGAACAAGACCCCGAGATACTTGAACTCCTCCACTTGGGGCAGAGACTCACCACCCACCCGGAGAGAGCAAACCACCTTTTTCCGGTCGAGAACCATGGCCTCGGATTTGGAGGAGCTGATTCTCATCCCAGCCGCTTCACACTCGGCTGCAAACCGCCCCAGTGCTGCAGGTCCTGGCTCGAAGAAGCATCAGGACAACATCATCTGCAAACAGCAGAGATGAAATCCTGTGGTTCCCAAACCAGACCCCCTCTGGCCCCTGAACCAGACCCCCTCCGGCCCCTGGCTGCGCCTAGAAATTCTGTCCATAAATATAATGAACAGAACCGGTGACAAAGGGCAGCCCTGGCGGAGTCCAACATGCACTGGGAACAGGTCTGACTTACTGCCGGCAATGAACACAGCTCCTGCTCCGGTCATACAGGGACCGGACAGCCCTTAGCAAAGAGCCCCGGACCCCATACTCCCAGAGCACCCCCCAAAGGACACCACGAGGGACACGGTCGAATGCCTTCTCCAGATCCACAAAACACATGTGGACTGGTTGGGCAAACTCCCATGAGCCCTCGAGGACCCGATGGAGAGTATAGAGCTGGTCCAGTGTTCCACGACCAGGACGAAAACCACACTGCTCCTCCTGGATCCGAGGTTCGACTATCGGTCTGGAGCCAGGCCTGGGGTGGGTGCTCGGCAGCGAGCACCTGGTGGCCGGGCCTTTCCCCACGGGGCCCGGTCGGGCCCAGCCCGAAGAAACGACGTGGGGCCGTCCTCCCGTGGACCCACCACCTGCGGGAGGAGCCATGAGGGGCGGGTGCGGAGAGATCCGGGCAGCAGTCGAAGGCGGGGACCTCGACGACCGGATCTCCGGACATGGAGACTAGCTCTGGGGACATGGAATGTCACCTCGCTGGGGGGGAAGGAGCCTGAGCTTGTGCGGGAGGTTGAGCGTTACCGGCTAGATATAGTCGGCCTCACCTCCACGCACAGCTTGGGCTCTGGAACCCAACTTCTTGAGAGGGGTTGGACTCTCCATTTCTCTGGCGTTGCCCGCGGGGAGCGGCGGCGAGCTGGTGTGGGCTTGCTCATTGCCCCACAGCTCAGCCGCTGCGTGTTGGGGTTCACTCCGGTGAACGAGAGGGTCGCGTCCCTGCACCTTCGGGTCGGGGACAGGTCTCTCACTGTTGTGTCGGCCTACGGGCCAAACAGCAGTGCAGAGTACCTGGCCTTCTTGGAGTCCCTGGGAGGGGTACTAGACAGTGCACCAACCGGGGACTCCGTTGTTCTCCTGGGGGACTTCAACGCCCATGTGGGTAATGACAGTGACACTTGGAGGGGCGTGATTGGGAGGAACGGCCTCCCCGATCTGAACCCGAGCGGTGTTTTGTTATTGGACTTCTGTGCTAGTCACAGCTTGTCCATAACAAACACCATGTTCGAGCACAAGGGTGTCCATCGGTGCACGTGGCACCAGGACACCCTAGGTCGGAGGTCGATGATCGACTTTGTTGTCGTGTCATCTGACCTCCGACCACGTGTCTTGGACACTCGGGTGAAGAGAGGGGCTGAGCTGTCAACTGATCACCACCTGGTGGTGAGTTGGATCCGCTGGCGGAGGAGGAAGCCGGACAGACCTGGCAGGCCCAAGCGTATTGTGAGGGTCTGCTGGGAACGTCTGGCGGAGCCCTCTGTCAGGGGGGTCTTCAACTCCCGCCTCCGGGAGAGCTTCTCCCTGATCCCGGGGGAGGTTGGAGACATGGACTCCGAGTGGGCCATGTTCTCCACCTCTATTGTCGATGCGGCTGCTCGTAGCTGTGGTCGTAAGGTCTGTGGTGCTTGTCGCGGCGGCAATCCCCGAACCCGGTGGTGGACACCGGAAGTAAGGGATGCCGTCAAGCTGAAGAAGGAGTCCTATCGAGCCTTGTTGGCTCGTGGGACTCCTGAGGCAGCTGATGAGTACCGGCGGGCCAAGCGTGCCGTGGCTCGGGCAGTCACAGAGGCCAAAACTCGGGGTTGGGAGGAGTTCGGGGAGGCCATGGAGGAGGACTATCGGACGGCCTCAAAGAGATTCTGGCAAACCGTCCGACGCCTCAGGAGGGGAAAGCAGTGCTTCACCAACACTGTTTACAGTGCGGGTGGAGAGCTGCTGACCTCGACTGGGGATGTTGTCGGGCGGTGGAAGGAATACTTTGAGGATCTCCTCAATCCCACTGTCACGTCTTCCGAGGAGGAAGCAGAAACTGGGGACCCAGAGGCGGACTCTTCCATCACCCTGGCTGAAGTCACTGAGGTGGTTGGCAAGCTCCTCGGTGGTAAGGCTCCGGGGGTGGATGAGATCCGTCCTGAGTACCTCAAGTCTCTGGATGTTGTGGGACTGTCTTGGCTGACACGTCTCTGCAACATCGCGTGGCGGTCGGGGACAGTACCTGTGGAGTGGCAGACCGGGGTGGTGGTCCCTCTGTATAAGAAGGGGGACCGGAGGGTGTGTTCCAATTACAGGGGAATCACACTCCTCAGCCTTCCCGGTAAGGTCTATTCCAGGTACTGGAGAGGAGAATCCGACCGATAGCACCGTGATGTTTAAATGAATTACATATTTTTGAAGTTAAATCTGTGACACATGCAGGTTTTCATTGTCCTGTTTAAAGATGCACTGTGTAACCTTTCCAGTGGAGCGTGTTGTTTACACTCACCTTTGTGTCTTGGTGGTGAGCTGACACGGGTGTCCGATGTCCTTCTGTGTTTGTGTCGGGTTGAAATACTCCTCCGCCGTCAGCGCTGACGGGTTTGTGACGGCAGGACACGACATGTGGGTCACCAAGGCCTGGGCAGAGGGGATGAGAAGAGAAGAGGAAAGAGAGGGAATGAGAGGGAAAGAGAGGGAAAGAGAAGGAATGAGAGGGAATGAGAGGGAAAGAGAGGGAATGAGAAGGAATGAGAAGGAATGAGAGGGAAAGAGAAGGAAAGAGAAGGAAAGAGAAGGAATGAGAGGGAAAGAGAAGGAAAGAGAAGGAATGAGAGGGAATGAGAAGGAAAGAGAACAAATAAGAACAAATACAATCAGATCCATGTTCACGAGTCGCACAGGGCCACGGTCAAAACATCGAGAAGAACATCAACTCTAAAACTCTGCTGCCAGTTTCCATCCAAATGAACTTCCAGGGGTTTATAGACAGAAGAAATAAGACAGAGCAGTAAAGACAATGGAAAATCAGAAACAGATAAACACGAGTGGATCTCTCCTTCACTGTGCTTCTCCTCCAGGTTTTTTTTAATAGTTTTTCCTGCAGGAGGAGGGTCTGAGGACAGGGGGCGCTCTGGGACACTTCTCCATTTGCTTGTTTTCTGTTGATTATTAATTTGTTTGTTTCTGCTTCATTGTTGATTTTCTAACTTTCTGTTGTTTAGATTATTTCTCGTGTTCAGCCCAAAGAGACGACACTGCTGTGATTTTGGGCACAACAAAAATAAACTGAACTGAAATTGAAAACATATTGAGCCTTGACTCAAAATTATTAACTTAAAAGAGTTACATTATTATTTTAGCACAAAACAGTTTTTTAAATACAACAATCATCCCAACTGTGCATTTAAACATTTACACTAATATCTACTGTCCTGTCTTTAAAAAGTGACAGTACAGAGCTTTAACGAGCTTAAACCAGCAGATCGTTTCATTTATTTCACATCAAACATGAGTGAAGTCCAGCTCTGACCTTTCCCACTGCTCCAAACATCTACAAAATGTCACGTCCATTTCCTCTGGTCAGCAGCAGACGGACAGTGGGCAGAGGGAAACGCACAGACTGTGGATTCTCTGTGCGTTTTATACAAATGTAAACATATAATATATAAAAAATACAAATATTAAAGGACTGAGCAGGTGAGTCAATATTAAACAAGCACCGAAACTCAAGATAAACACGATGAGCTTCTCCTCAACGCATGAATAAATAAATAAATGAATCAAAAAAAGAATAAATAAATGATTAAATAAATAAATGAATGAATGATTAAATGAATAAATAAATAAATGAATGATTGATTAAATGAATAAATAAATAAATAAAAGTCTACCTGCTGCTCTTACAAAATGGACAGGGAGTATAAACAGGGAGGAGACACTTTCTTGTCTTCATGAAAATGTTATTGCTTTGCCTGAAATGTTCCACAGTATGGCATTACGCCGCTATCCGTGCAGCTTCATTGAGTTACACGTGTTTTTGTCCCTTACCTTTCCACTGTGAACAGGCTCGCCTCTCCACAGACCTTTTGACCTGCAGCGTGGCCTGGTGCTTGTCTCCTTGGAAATAAATACACTTAATGCTGCGCTGTGGAACATTTGAGGCGTAGCAATAACATCTCCATGGAGACAAGCAGGCACCGCACCCTCTAGAACAGTGTCATAAAAGTGTAAAAGTCTCTGGTGCTCACGGGGTTGTTTGGGCCCATGTGCTGCTCAGCGATGCCCAGGAAGTTCTGCAGTGGAGTCCTCCCTCCTGCAGGAAAAACACAGACTTTAGTCACATTATTCAGGACTTTTACATTTAGTTTGCATAAAAACGTCATGTAAACCTTTTTATACTGACCTAAAACATTTGCAAATAAACATATTGACTCTGCATGAGGTCAGATCCACTACAGAAGCCCAGCAGGGACAAACTAACTCATTTATTACATTTCCCAACGATGAGACGTGTAAATGTGTTAAAAATACACCACCAGCTCCATGTCTGCAAATGCATTAATCCAGTCTCTCCACAAGGGGGCACAAGTCAGAGCAAGATTATGTTCATCTGAAGCTCAAAGAAACATGAGGAGGGGGTTAGGACTAGAACAGGATCATTTTATTACATTGGAAACACAAGATAAAGCTCCGAGTACATGTATTTATCACAGATTTTATCACAGATTTTATCACAGTGAAGATACTTATTGATACCAAAACTAGTATTGAAAGTAAATACTCATTTGAACAAGATGATAGTAAAAAACAAACAAAAATAAACAAGAAAACAACCTGATACTAGCTTTATCAAAAACTAACATGCAACCATATGGTAATTAGTATTTTGTAATAAAAATGACATTATATCATCTAAAAAGTGCCTTATTATTATTATTATTATTATTATTATTATTATTATTATATTTTTATTATTATTATTATTATTGTTGTGGTATCAAGTTAATTCCTTGTATCTAAATCTAGTTTGAGCTTTTAGTTTCGTGACACTGCAGTGATGTTTGGTGTGTGTGCGTGTGTGTGCGCGTGTGTGTGTGCGTGGGTGTGTGTGTGCGCGCATGTGTGTATGTGCGCGTGTGTGTATGTGCGTGCGTGTGTACATGTGCGTGTGGGGGTGCGCGCGTGCGTGTGTGAGAAAAAGCTCTACCTTTAGTTTTGTTTTAGTTTCGTGACACTGCAGTGATGTTTAGTGTGTGTGTGTAGGTGTGTGTGTGCGTGCGTGTGTGTGTGTAGGGGTGTGGGGGTGTGTATGTGCGTGCGTGGGGGTGTGTGTGTGTATGTGTATGTGTGCGTGCGTGTGTGTGTGTAGGGGTGTGGGGGTGTGTATGTGCGTGCGGGGGTGTGTGTGTGTGTATGTGTATGTGTGTGGGGGTGTGCGTGTGTGTGTGTGTGCGTGCGTGCGCGTGTGTGAGAAAAGGCTCTACCTTTAGTTTTGTTTTTGTTTTGGTCCGTTAGATGGTCCGTCCTGGTTCTGGTGACCAGCTCCACGTTGGACGCAGCGTAAACCTTGAACCAAAGAACAAACAGGAGATGTAGACGAGATTCTAACGATAAAGACACTAATGTGACTTTTTTGTTATTAAAGTCTGTACAGTTTATGTGCAGTAAAGGAACGCTCAAAGTCATTTTTATCACCAAACCCTACTTTAAAAACATCTTTTTCTCGTCTCTCTGCCTCTATAACACAGCTTTCTTTTCTTTCTTTTCTCTTTCTTTTCTGTGACTCTTGTGCAGTGTCCTGGTCCCTGGGGAGCCCTGTTGTTTTGCTTGTTTTCAGTGGCAGGAGAAACCGGCTGTACCATGTCATGAATCGTAATATCGTACTAAAATAGAGTCAGAGAGTTATTCATCTAAATTTCCCATGATTCCTTGTACAGCAGAGCACCATGGGAGATCCTCGCTCGGCTGCAGAGAGGGAACGTCTCATCAAACATTCAGCGTGTCCCGTATTAGAACAGAGCGGCTTCAAAGTGTCTGAAAACCAGCTTTGTGTGTGTGACTCTCCCTCAGAGCGAAAACAGCTGCATTTCAGGCAGAGTTGTTTTACAGTAGGATTCGTCTGAAGTGTTTTAAACTGAGCTGACCCTTCGAGCGCTTAAAGAGGTCAGAAAACCCCCGGGTCAGAGATAACAGAGATAACAGAAATAACAGAGATAAGAGTAATAACAGAAATAACAGCATGTGACCAGGCAGAGCGGGTAAAACACTCATCTAGGTCCATGTTCTAACTCTCATAAAACTGCAACAAACACGATGTGCCTCATTTTATTGAGTTAAAAAGTGAAAAAACTGGACTAGTTCATTTTAAATAGTTTAGATCGTTCCAAAATTATTCCTCACGTCATAAATATTTCCCACAGTTTTGGTCATGGTCACATTTTTATACAGTGTTTTTCCACGAGTTTAATACAAGGAACCACACACACATGGTACACACACGGTACACACATGGTACACACACACACACGGTACACACACAGGGTACACACACACGGTACACACACACGACGTAGATTGTACCGACCGCGCCTCATAACACAAAAAAACATACAGATTTTCTCCTTAAAGCACGAACTTTATTCACCTTTAGCGTCTTTCCTGAAACTTCCTTCCACACTGACAACTTTCCTCTTCCTGAACATTTTGTGATGATTATTTGCAAATATTTCTCAGTGTCACTTGTTGGGAAAATGTCATTAGTTTATTGTCGATGCAAACATTAAAGCAGCACAGACTTATTTTAAAATGACAGTCAAGCCTTCATTTACCGTCTCACGGGCCACATAAAATGACGTGGCGGGCCGCATTTGGCCCCCGGGCCTTGAGTTTGACATATGTGCTCTATGTTTATACTGAGAGTGGAATTTAAACTGACAACCTTCAGATCAGTGGACAAACGCTCTACCAACTGAGCCACTGTTGCGTTTCAGAAACCAGACCACAATTCTGCTTACAACTAGCAAGCTAACAGCGCACCAGCCTTCTGTCCTGGTTCGTAAACACTAAAAAAACGCCGTGATGAGATGCAGACAGAGCACATCTGACTCACTTGGTCTGAAATGGTTGTTTTTACGATGTACATGTGTCTATGTGCAGTCGTCCCTCACTATTTCGCGGTTCACCTTTCGTGGTCTCACTGTTTTGCAGATTTTTTTGTGCAATTTTACTTTTTTTTTTACATTTTATGAAGGTGCGTTGTGTTCTGTGTCCTGACGAAGAGGCGCCAGGAAGAGGTGTGGTCAGAGGAACTGTGAAATACACCTGAGTCACGAAAAATCTATTAAACAAGAGAGAAATGTGAGAAAATGTTAACGCCTGTGTGAGAAAAGTGTATAAAGTGTGTGGTGAGGGGTTTTACAGACAAAAACAGAGAGAATAATGTAAAAAATAAAGATTTCATGGATTATTTCTAGAACGTGACCCCCGACATAAACCAGGGACAAACTGTAAATATCTGGGGTCACGTGAGAAGAACTGGTCCTAAATTATTAAAAGTGAAATCAAAACTATTTCTGCTGCTTCTTTTCTACGTCTTAAGTCTCTCTCTGTCTTTTTCAATCGTCTGGGACTAAACTGATCCTCACAGCTGCTCTGGTCCATCATCATTTAAGACCAGAAATCACAGCCCGAAATAACTCGAGTGATTCTGGACAAATCTCAAAATGAAGAGCTCAAACTGGAAAAATGACAAACCGTGACAAACTCTGACAAACCGTGACAAACCGTGACAAACTGTGACAAACTGTGACAAACCGTGACAGACCGTGACAAACCGTGAATAACCGTAACAAACCGTGACAGACCGTGACAAACCGTGACAAACCGTGACAAACCGTGACAGACCGTGACAAACCGTGAATAACCGTGACAAACCGTGACAGACCGTGAATAACCGTGACAAACCGTGACAGACCGTGACAGACCGTGACAAACCGTGACAGACCGTGACAAACCGTGAATAACCGTGACAAACCGTGACAGACCGTGACAAACCGTGAATAACCGTGACAAACCGTGAATAACCGTGACAAACCGAGACAAACCGTGACAGACCGTGACAAACCGTGACAAACCGAGACAAACCGTGACAAACCGTGACAAACCGTGTCATGCAGCGCTCGGTGTCTCTTTAAATCTGACTTTACCTTGGCTTCGTAGCCGTTCACCATCTCGGTCTTCTCGCTCCTCCAGCCCAGAATTCCCGACTTATTCCTGGAAAAACATCAAAACAGATCAGACTTCTGAGAAATCCTGCAGCAAATTACAGATTAATCCTGTTGTGTTTGGTTCAGATAAAGTCGCAGTGTCGTCGTTTTACTGGAGACTTTGCTCCTAAATCATGCTCTTTATACGTTTTATCAACCAAAAACAAACGTCCAGTAACAAATCTGAGCACAGTTTACAATCATTTATGATAAATTTATCACTGAACCAACATTACAAGGAAACATTTTCATATAGTGTAACAATATAATGAAAATAATCTATGTATTTTCATCTGTTGTATTTTTATAACTTTGTGTCAGGAGCCCAAAGAACTTCCACTCGTGTCCTTGAGCAAGACACTTTATATCCCTTTACAATCTGTCTGTAAAAAGAATAACCATCACTGACTTTGAATGAAAAGTGCTGTCGTAGTAAAGCAAACAACAACTAGCATGCTAACAGTGCACCAGCTTTACTTCCTGGTTTGAGGATGATGATAAACACTCTGCAGACGGGCCACATCTGACTAATTTAGACTAAAGTCGATGATTTTACGATAAAATCTGGACTGGGACAAGAAAGGTGCAAGAATAACGAAGCAGTGCGTAAACTCGTGTCACATGACCTGACCACAATGCATTTCTGTTTGTGATGAACACGTTTACCGTATCCGGGGCGTCGTCTTGTCGTGATTTCTTGCTAAACTTGATGAATATTTAAAAACGGTGACTTAAAGTTTGTATCCATCATATTTTGCTTACTCCAGTAGAGCCAGCGCCCTGGACATGACTGATGACGCGCTCGCTCCGCCGCTCTCTGTGCGTGCTCCGTGAAGCTCCATAAATATATTATCGTCACGGCGACGGGATGCTGAGCCAGGCGAGGTTCAGGTGACACGTGTCAGGCAGGAAGATGCACACCTCAGCCTCCGTGTAAGGCCGTGTTAGCGTCCTCTCCCAGACTCAACACTCCGATCTGTCCCTGTCTTTATCCATAGAGATGTCTCTGTTTGTTTATGAAGCTCGGAGTCTCACGGTAAAACAAAGGAGATTTTAAGACGCCAGACGTTTTAAACAGAACGTTCATTACGGTTAAATGATTTGGGGAAAGATCTAATTGTATTTTCTCAGACATCAAGTCGATTTATCATTCATGTTTTGATCATTTCATTCCATTTTTGACATTTTGGACTTGATTAAAAGGATAAACTTTGACAAATATCCAGTTTGGTGTTGGTATAAAGTGGAGTCAAATAAATTCTAAAAGTTAACTACATCTATTCTTCATTCTTACAGGTCTGTTCTGTGACAAAGAGAGCAGAGGTTTTTATGTTTGATAAGATTCTGTTACTACGTGTAATTAGTGTAATTTAAACTTTATCTGCCCTGTAGTAATAAAGCTTTTTCATTATTTTGTACTTTCAGTTTTCTATTTGAGGCTGGTCCACTGAACTGAACTGGAGACACTGAACTGGAGACACTGAACTGGAGACACTGAACTGGAGACACTGAACTGGAGACACTGAACTGGAGACACTGAACTGGAGACACTGAACTGGAGACACTGAACTGGAGACACTGAACTGGAGACACTGAACTGCACCGAAAGGACAGTTGTGCACATTTTTTTAGCACATAATCTAATCATTACAGTGACATTACTGTAGTGTTGGTCCTGGGTTTAATCTTATCTTTACAGTTACTCAGGGGCTCGTCCTGGGTTCAGCTTCACGTTTATTGGTCCCATTTTGATTTTTATCTGATTTGCACGAGGCTGGTGGTCGATAAACGCCTCAAGTGACACGCGACGCATTTTTAAACCGTGAGTGCATGAGCTGAAACTTTTTATTAAACCGTTTCTTCAGACTCTCTTGGAGACAAAACTAAAACAGTCTTGATACTTCGGTTTGTAGCTTCTTGTTACTACACAAACTCTAGATAGTAACAGAAGTGAGGATTTGACGAGCCTGAAGTGCCCAAATAAACCAGGGTCCAAGCTCGTGTCATGGAAAACCCCTCGAATTGTAAATCGCTATGACAACAGATCCATTTTGGGTTCAGCTCATTACAGCCGCTCTTAATCCGCGGTGATGGGGTCCTGACCTCTCAAAGGCGATGTTGCGTGTGTCCAGTTGAGTGGTGACGACGGGAGCAGACAGTCTGGCCGCCACCTGCTCGTCGCTGGGCAGAGGAGCCGCGAGGAGCCCCAGAGCGCCCCCTGTCCCACAGCAGGCGCCGTTACTGCCTTGTCTCACAGGGAGAGAGCCCAAGGACGACAAGCACAGAGTCTCACAAAACACCAGCTGTCTGTCGTGGTCCACCTCCATCACCTCTGCACTGGAGTCTGAGGGAACGAGAGAGAAACAGAGTCAAACTTCAACCAGGAAATAACTTAAAGGGCCGGTATCACGCCGTTTTCTGATGTTATATAATGTTATAATGATGTTTCCTCGTCACACACAGACCTGGAGTTGTGTTTTGTTTCATTCTCACATGTTTAACACACAAACCTGCAGATTTAGGCTGAGTTCTTCTCTCAAACAGAAAGAAAACGCTCTGTTCCACCTTGTGATGTCATCGTGTGGTGATACAGGAAGTGCTCCGCTGTGTTTTTAAACTCCACACACCTACATTTATAGAATTATTTGGATCATTTCAACAAATCTGGAGATGCCACTTATCTTGACTGAACTAAAGGTAAAAGGAGGAGCTAACTTAAACTACCACTTGATGACATCACAAGGTGGAACAGAGCGTTTTGAGCTTGTATTTGAACATGTATTTGAGCTAAATGTGTCCTGCCCCAGCACAGATGCAGGGAACAAGCAGCTCTTGGTCAAATTATGGCGTCTGCTTCAAATCTGAAAGCATTTTATTGCCGTTTTCGTTGTTCAAAATGGTAAAAACTACAAACATTCTTCTTAGCCATCCTCGACACTTTACAGGTCTGTTCTGTGACAAAGAGAGCAGACGTATTATTGTGTAAAGTGGAGAGAGGAGGTGGGATAAAAATACACAGAGGTGGGTGAACAGGGGAGCAGCTGACAGACTGTGACAGAAGTGCAGAGGAGGAAAAGGCAATCGACCAAAACAGTAGAGCCCAGAAACAGAAGGAAGAAGTCATTTTAAAAAACACTTTTTATAGACACTTATTCACTTTGATTATGACTCTGCAGGTTAAGACAGAGCTGATTAACATTAAACTTTACTGTTTACAAAGGGAAATTTAACCATAACTTAACACGAGTGACAGTAGAAGTCAATAAAAACACAAACGGCTCATTTTGGATTACATTCAAATTCAGTATTTTCTAACAAACAGGTTTTTATTCATTTACCTTAAAAACTTTCTTACATGAAGTTATTGCAGTGATCAAGTGTTTGTCTCTGTATTTAACTCATGGGGTGAAGAGTGAAGAGACAATCATTAAACTGTCCAAGGAGGGAATAAAGCAAAGCCTTCTGTCTTTTACTCTTTCACACAGTTAAGGTGGTATTCTATGTTTTATTCTCTTTCACACAGTTAAGGTGGTATTCTATGTTTTATTCTCTTTCACACAGTTAAGGTGGTATTCTATCTTTAACTCTCTTTCACACAGTTAAGGTGGTATTCTATCTTTTATTCTCTTTCACACAGTTAAGGTGGTATTCTATCTTTTACTCTCTTTCACACAGTTAAGGTGGTATTCTATGTTTTATTCTCTTTCACACAGTTAAGGTGGTATTCTATGTTTTATTCTCTTTCACACAGTTAAGGTGGTATTCTATCTTTTACTCTCTTTCACACAGTTAAGGTGGTATTCTATCTTTAACTCTCTTTCACACAGTTAAGGTGGTATTCTATCTTTTATTCTCTTTCACACAGTTAAGGTGGTATTCTATCTTTTACTCTCTTTCACACAGTTAAGGTGGTTCTTTTACTCTTTCACACACTTAAGGTGGTTCTTTTACTCTTTCACACTGTTAAGGTGGTTCTTTTACTCTTTCACACTGTTAAGGTGGTTCTTTTACTCTTTCACACAGTTAAGGTGGTTCTTTTACTCTTTCACACAGTTAAGGTGGTATTCTGTCTTTTACTCTCTTTCACACAGTTAAGGTGGTATTCTGTCTTTTACTCTCTTTCACACAGTTAAGGTGGTTCTTTTACTCATTCACAGAGTTGTCGTCTTTCTGACCTTGACCTCTGAAGATGAAGCTGCGGTTTCCTCGTTGCCAGGTCATCTGCTCAAAGCCGGTCAGAGTGGTGTCCACACGCAGACTCTGACCGCTCTTCCACACTCTGTACGTGTCACTGGGGCAAATCCTGGAGACCAGGGGCACTGAGGGCAAGAGGCAAAGAGTACTGATAATGGAGTAGTGGTAGTAGCAGTAGTAGTAGTAGTAGTAATGGTATTTGTATCAGTAAATGCAACAGTCAGAGTCTGAATATGATTCTTAAATGATCTTAAAACCATGACAACAATAACACAACATGTAGGTCACTGGTTCAAAACTATTTATTCAAATGTGAAATATTTGGTCCCTATAAGTCCTCACTGAAACCCCCCACTGTGATCTGCTCATGACCCCGCCCCTCCACAGACATGGCTCCAGTCGCGGCTCCAGTCGTGGCTCCTCTCGTGGCTCCAGTCGTGGCTCCTCTCGTGGCTCCAGTCGCGGCTCCAGTCGTGGCTCCTCTCGTGGCTCCTCTCGTCGTGGCTCCTCCAGAGCCGTATCATTCACTAAACGCTTCATAAAGTCTCACATCAGCACTCATACTTTAATATTTGGATGGGCTTGATGTGTCAGCAGAATGTGCACAATTAGTCCACTTTAAACATGGAGTCTTGATGGTTTCCGGTGGACAAACTCTTTAACACTGAAAGCCAAAGAGGACAGAGGAGGAGTGCGGATCGCCAGTGTCCATGAAAAACAGGAAGACCCACAATCCCCCGGGGCGGATCATAATGATATTAGCTCGTTTCCACGGCGCTGCGCTCACATGGGACGCATCATACTGACCAATCTGGTCTTACAATGGCAAAACAGCAGCTATCTGACTTTTTAATTTGATCTGAGGAAAACAGTTCAGGTGCATGCACGCCGCAAAACAACAAAGCATCTTCATTTAAAGGTGCAATGTGTAACTTTTATTGTGCTGGGTCTGCCACCTGTGTGTCTGTGTGTAAATGACTTTAACAGCATTAAACCGTCTGTATTACACTGTTTTCTGATGTTCTAATGTTTAACACACAAACCCTGCAGATTTAGGCTGAGTTCTTCTCTCACATAGAAAACATCCTGTTCCACCTTGTGATGTCATCAAGTGGTAATACAGGAAGTGTTAACATTCATATATTATTGATGTTTTTCTTAAGACCCTTGGACAATGAGACACGATGGATGGGAGCGTCCTGGGTAAATAAAACTACAACAATGGAATAATCATTAGTTACTGAAATATTTTGAGATATTTACATGTTTTTGCCTGGAGATTTTGTCTTTACTGGTTTTAAAAATGCTAAATGTAAAGATTTTGTCACATTTGGCCCTGACAGAGACTCTTCCACACTTGCTATTTAAAAAAAAACCCTGAAAACTGACCTGTTTAAGTGACTGCACCTCCTTATTTATTTCTTTAATTTGTGTTTTGTGAAGTGTCTTTGAGCATCAGAAAAAGCTCTATACAAGTGTTATGTATTATTATTATTACATAAGGTATAAACTGCTGTGGGGAGATCATGTCTTGTATTTGAATAAACAGATTTCTTTCTTTTCTGTTTTCACGTGTTCTTTAGGTCCGTCCAGTGCCAGGTGCAGAGCTCTGGAAAGGCCCTTTTCCACCCGATGAAGCAACACAATCAGAACCAGGTCTTTCTAATCAGCAGCGGAAACAGCTGTAACTGAATTAACTTAATACTTTAAAATTACTACATTTAACAGCGTACTTAGATTAGGCTCTTAATCTGTCAAGAGACCATAATAAGGTGTAATTAGATATTTCCAAATCTAATCAAACTCAACTACGCAGCAGCTGTAAAATGAATATATTATGGGACACTTTGATAAACAAACTTATGTGCGGCTGTAGTGGAAAAAGTGGAACTGTTGCTATAGGAATTAACAATGTGCAGCTAAATATTTGTCTTCTGACTGTGGAAAACAAAGTCCTCAAAATGTCACGTGTGGCAGGAAGATGAAAGTCATGAACGACAAAGCGACGTGGACGTGGACGTGACGTGACGTGGACGTGGACTTACCCCAGCTGGTGAACTCCCATTTCATCTCCACGTAGAAGTCCTGCGCCTGCGTCACACAAGACAAACGGATAAGAATATTGACTTTGATGAAGGGAAATAGTTTAGAGGTAGAGCAAGATAAACCGGTGGAAGGACGCAAAACGCCAGTGAATTAATGCACCGTTTGTGCGGCGAGGGACGGGCGCTATAAGAAGCTCTGTGTGGGCTACGATAGAAGAGACGGATTACAGCAGGAGGACGCAGTGTGGGAGCAGCATATGATAAACAATGTGCAGCGTTTGGCACTTCTAAACTGTGAGGAGGCATTAGACGTTAGCTGTTTGTTTAGAGGTTGTTGTTGCTTTGCCTGGAGTTTTCCACAGTACGATGTTTCATTTTGCGTTGACTCAGCTGTAGGTGTGTTATTAATTTAAGACGCCTTGAAAGATAAAATACAATGAGCAGCATCACGTCTCCACAGATCAGACCTGTAACTTGGCTATAGATTATTTTAATACGAAGCAAAAACAAAACATCTTCATCTACATGTGTCTGTTTGAGCTGCACAAGACAAAAAATAACATCTGCAGAAAATGTTTAAAAGCTTCAGTTCATTCTGGATCGTGTTCGTTCATGTTTATTCTTGCACTTTGTTCATATTTAGTTGTGCACTTTGTAAACACCTCCAGGAGCACGGACGTTTAAGACAATGAGCCGATGAACTAATCCAAGAACCTGATGTCACCTGTCAGTCTGTTTCATTTTGATAAACGGTGCAGTCTTAAAACAGCAGATCTGCAGTTTGTCCCTGTGGTCGACTGCACACACATCATCTGTATCTGTCACCATGTGTACACCGAGCTCCCTGCATCAGCACCGCTCTGAAACGGCTCTGAAACAGCTCTGGAACGGCTCTGAAAACTGCTCTGAAAACGGCTCTGAAACTGCTCTGGAACGGCTCTGAAAACTGCTCTGAAAACGGCTCTGAAAACGGCTCTGAAACTGCTCTGGAACGGCTCTGAAAACTGCTCTGAAAACGGCTCTGAAAACGGCTCTGAAACGGCTCTGAAACAGCTCTGGAAACTGCTCTGAAAACTGCTCTGAAAACGGCTCTGAAAACGGCTCTGAAACTGCTCTGGAACGGCTCTGGAACGGCTCTGGAAACGGCTCTGGAAACTGCTCTGAAAACGGCTCTGAAAACGGCTCTGAAACTGCTCTGGAACGGCTCTGGAACGGCTCTGGAAACGGCTCTGAAACGGCTCTGAGATGGCTCTGAGACGGCTCTGAAACGGCTCTGGAAACGGCTCTGAAATGGCTCTGAAACGGCTCTGAAACGGCTCTGACATGGCTCTGAAACTGCTCTGGAACGGCTCTGACACGGCTCTGAAATGGCTCTGGAACGGCTCTGGAAACTGCTCTGGAAACGGCTCTGAAACGGCTCTGAAACAGCTCTGGAAACTGCTCTGGAAACGGCTCTGAAAACAGCTCTGAAACTGCTCTGAAGCGGCTCTGAAACTGCATGACTCACAGCTCCACAGAGGAGTTTCCCCCGTCACATTACAAACACAGATATTAAGACTCAAAGGGGCGGGTGCGTTTGTTTTTAAATGACGCTGCTTCAAAGAGGTGATGAAGCGGACGCCTCGCTCAGGCTGCGTCCGGTCCGACTCGCGCTGGTTTTATTGTGGCGTGACGCTCTGTTTTACTGCGGCCTCTGAAGACTCCATGTGTTTATGCAATAACTGTTCATTTATTAAGGGAAAATGTTTGTGGACGACTCCAGTATTCAGGAAAAATAGAATCCAGCGGGTTGAGTCTAAGCCCGCGGTAATAAGCACCGCACTGACATGCTTTGGTTTTATTAGGGGTTTGTCTTTATTTTTTATTGTATTGTAAACTCCTGCTGTTATTGTACTGTCAGGTTCTGTTCTGTTGCATAAAGATCAGGCGCAGAGGCACAGAGATCGTTCTGTACATTTTTATTGTCAGTTACAGCAAAACAGTCGGGTTAAAGGCAGCGTCCAGCAACATTCAAAGCAGAGTGGAGTGAGTCGTGTCTTAATCGACGTCTGGAGTCTAACAGAGTGAGATGGCACCAGTGTTATATAAACCTCCCATTAAGACATTTAAAGCAAAGTCGGACAAGGTGAGTGTTTTATAATCCTCAGAGTGGGGTTCACACATTCTGATAGACAGGGGCCACAGATTAAATATTAATTGAACCTAAATGTCTTGGTGTGAGCTGGAGGAACGACCCGATACAGAAATTGAACCCCCAACCAACAGCTCAAATGTAAAAGGTAATTTAATAAAGAAAATCCACTGGAAAAATATTATAATTTGAAGGTTGGCAGATCAAATCTCACTCTCGACATAAACATCAAGGGTAGAACGGACAAATCCACTGACCCACAGACCGACGTGTGAATGTGTGTGTGAATGTGTGTGTGAATGTGTGTGTGAATGTGTGTGAATGTGTGTGTGAAGGTGTGTGTGAATGTGTGTGTGAATGTGTGTGAATGTGTGTGTGAAGGTGTGTGTGAATGTGTGTGTGAATGTGTGTGTGAATGTGTGTGTGAATGTGTGTGTGAATGTGTGTGTGAAGGTGTGTGTGAATGTGTGTGTGAATGTGTGTGTGAATGTGTGTGTGAAGGTGTGTGTGAATGTGTGTGTGAATGTGTGTGTGAATGTGTGTGTGAATGTGTGTGTGAATGTGTGTGTGAATGTGTGTGTGAATGTGTGTGTGAATGTGTGTGTGAATGTGTGTGTGAATGTGTGTGTGAATGTGTGTGTGAATGTGTGTGTGGCTCATTGACACTAGAAGGTGGAAAAGCGCTGTATAAAAACGTGACCATGTACCATCCCAATCAAATATCACGTGTGTCTGGAGCGCCGTCTCAAACATATTTTTCCATCGTATAGCTCACGTGTGTGTTGTGTTTGTGCGTTTGTTTGTGCGTTCGTGTGAAGCTCCACCTGTCTGAGCCGCTCCAGGAGGATGGGGATTCCAGCCAGTCTCTTGGCAGTCCTCTGGTAGTCACGGTAACGCAGCACCAGACGCACCAGATCGGGGTCCCGCGTGCTCACCGCCTCCTGCAGCACTGGACACAGAGCGGGTCAAACACGAGAAAAACAATGAAAACATGGACTTTGTAAAATGTTTTTAGACTTTGAGGGGAGTTTATGTGTTTGGGTTTGCAGGAGCGTGTAAAATGTTTGTGTTTTGATGTATGAAAAGCACAAATTAACTTAAACAATTCGATTTTGCGAGGTTGATGTTAAAGAAGATTTACTGGGGGGTATTTAGAATTAAACTGTCACACAAGTAGATCAGGATTTTACATTTTGTTCATTGCAAGCTGAAATATAAGACCAGCTGAGTGAATGACTTAAAAAACAGATCCCCTGACTTCCTCTTCTCTTCACAGTTACATTTCAGTTGATTTTTAACATGGGCGGACATAGGGGGCAGGTGTAAATGAGCTTTTTCTGAGCAGTTGAGGCTCAAATGCAGGACAGTAGAGACGACTCAAACGTGCATGAATCAGGCGTAGTACATCTGTGATCAGGGTTTAAGCTCATGATTAAAGAACACCGTCATAACGTGGTTAAAAGTCGATGTTCGTGTGTTTTATTTACAGCACCATCTTGAAATTCCAATCCCATCATGTCAGATCATGTTACGATTTAATTCCTATGGTTTGTCCTACTTTGTTTGCCCAAATCCCACAACTTTGCAGTATTGAGCAGGCACAGATCAGTCACTCAGACCTCATTCAAAATGTATGAGCGCAGTGATTTAGGCCGGGCAGGGGAAGTGCTGAAACTGAAGTAGGACAAGGCAAAAGACACTGAGTGCAGAGACGGTCCCATTCATCTCAATGAGCTAAGATCAGGACGGGCCCGTTTGAATTACAGGAGCTGAGCAATGAACGCTGGGATCAGACAATTTGTTAAAGCCAAAGTGAGCTATCAGTTTAACCGTGAAGACCGTCGTTAAATAATGCATGTGTTCAATCGTTCATCTTTTACTGCTCAAAATGTACCAAGAAGATGTGGATAAAATGAAACCTGAAGAGGCCCTGAAGACGTATCGGCCGCCTCCTCCTCCACCTCCTCCTCCTCCTCTTCCACCTCCTTATTATAGACAGATAGGAGCCACATCTAAATGTTCTGTTTCTGACCTGCCTTAGGACAACGGACGTAAAGTAGCTATTGTGCTAATTCCAGCACATTTACATTGATGCTGTTTGTTGACATGTTGATTAATATGCACTGTCCTAATTAAAATAAATAAATAAAAATAAATACATAAAATAAATCCGTCCATAAATTTCAGAATGATGAAAAATACACTCAGACGACAGTGATGTTGTGAATTTTACATCATTTAAACTCAAATTCAAACCCATGGAAGTTTATTGTAGACTGTTTATATAAATGCACATAGCTAACCTGCTAACTACAAACAGGAAGTGATCATAAGTGCACCTCTGGCTCCAGACTCACTGCGGCTTTTACAGACATTTTGAATAAATGATGCTCAAGATGTTGGAGATTAGTTCATTTATTTATTTACTCATAAAAATCTGAGAATGAAGTGTTTATTTTTCACGAATTATGTAACAACTATAACTAGACTTTATGACTGTTTATATAAATGGACATAGTTAACCTGCTGCCGCTGCGTTCCAAACAGGAAGTGATCATGGGGGCACTTCCTGCTCCATCGACTCCAGTTCACTTAACATTAGAAAACTGTCCCCCTCCATCTGTAAATGCTGCTTTCACATCAGTTTGGTCTTAAAATGTTCATACTGACTCACTCTACATCATCTTGACATTTTTATTTCACTATTGTGTCTGTAACTCAAAATATGAACATTAAAAACAGACTAAACTCAGACAGTGTAGGGGTGCTGTGTAAAAATCTGATTTTGACTCATTAAAAACACATTTTTACAACATAAATACAAATCAAAATTCTATCAAATATCATCTTGATCGATCAATCACTTGTTTTCTCACACAGCCCAACTCATCAACTCATCAGTCAGCTTCTTTCTTTCCCTGAGGTCGCTCCCTTCAACAGCCTCGCTCCTGATTGGCTTTTTGGTTGCTATGATACTCACAGTCACAATTCCAAATATGTAAATCTCCAAAGCTCAGCTCATCTTTACTCAGTTTATGAGTTAGACACGACAGAAGATGACTTAAGTACATTATTTATTGTAATTATTTGCATTAATGACTTCACATTTGTTGGTAATCTCAATAAGCTCTTGTTTAGTGGAGCAGTGAGCGGACAAGAGCAAAGGGCAGAGTGAATCTAGTATGAAAATGTGTTTGTTCTGTTATTTGTTTCATCGACATAACTCATTACTCTGTTTATAAACTCTTATAATCCTGATTTCTCCCATAACATTAAAGCCAGATGCCCTTACCTGTCCACCCGTTGCGGTTCTCCTTGTAGACGTCTGCCCCGTGCTGCAGCAGGACGTGGGCACACTCCAGATGTCCCAGAGTCACGGCCAAATGAAGAGGAGTCCTGCCCCGAGGGTCCACCACCTCCAGGTCTGTCTGCGAACGGGACACGAGGAGAAAAGGGTTTAATGTGCTGATTTTTGTTTTTGTAAAGATCGAAATCACAGCGTCGCCTTTTAGGGCTGAACATGAGAAAGGATTTAACCAACAGAACAGTTAGAAAATCAACAATGAAGCAGAAACAAATGGAGAAGTGTCCTAGAGCGCCCCCTGTAACCCTGAAGAGAACCACAGAGAAGGGGAGGTCCTCTTGACGAGCAGCTGCAGATGTGTTTGCATGTATTACTGTATTTTCCGGACTATAAATGTCACTTTTTCATTGTTTGTCCGGAGTGTGACTTATATATAAGTCTCTGGAGTTGGTGGATTTGTTCAGAAGTGACACCGAAGAACTCAATGGATTTATTGATTTGGAGTGAGATCCAGAGTAAACTTGTTGTTGTTTTTTCTGCTTTATTTATCTGATTAACTGTTAATATCTTACGTTAACAAACCAGACACGTGTTCAGTTCTGTCTGTGCTTCATGGAGCTGAATAAATATAAATGTGTTACGTTAGCGTGATGTACTGATATTCAGCCTGTTGGTCCACATTTTATTATTATTATTACAACTTGACTTTAAAGATAAAATGTCTGTTCTTGGTCTTGGATTTCATTAAATAAATCTTCCCAAAAAATGCGACTAATATGTTTTTTTCTTCATTATTATGCATTTTTTGGCTGGGGCATAGTCCTTCATCGTTTTCCATAGAAGAATTCCATCTGGTTCTACTTTGTTTGAACGTCATTTCAACGTTTGATCGATACTCAGTAAAGTTCAGATTATAATTCTATGTTTTCATATTGCTCAACTCATCTCAGATTTAATTTAATGGAAGAATCAGACTGAGAAAAGTTGAGTTACGACTTGCACAATCATCTCACCAAAACTGTGCTCAAACCAGGACTAAACCAACACCAGACACACCCTTTTTGTGATAAAATTACAAAAAAAGCGCACTTATTACTTATTGATATGCTGGTTGGTAAAAAAATACTCCAATCAACCTCAGATTACAAAACCAGTTCAGTTCAAATGAGCCGAGGACACAGGCAGAACATGAAATTGAATTTAACTGTGTGGACCTCACAGATAAACAGAATAAGACGTCACCTGTCAGTCTAAAGTCCCATTTGAGCTGCTGACGTCTCACATCACTGCCTCCACTGAGAATATTTGAGTTTAAAAAAGGGAAGGTTTTCATTTACGCCACGGCTGTGGAATGTGCAGCTCAAACCTTTTCACACGAGGAAGAACTCGGAAGAAAAGTGGAGAGAAAAGTTAAAAGATGAATGTGTCTCTATGAGGAAAGGCTGATGTGACGCAACAGACAGAAGCTCTAAAGCAGTGGATCTGAACCTGGGTTTGATCGAACCCCAGGGGTTCGGTTCAGGGGTTCGGTTCAGGGGTTCGGCAGAGGTCAAGACACGCCCGACTCATATGATTCGTGGACTGTGAGCGTCTCCAGGCCGTGTCCCAATTCAACAAATGCACCCTTTGATGTGTCTATTGAAGTACCGCCCGGTTAAAAATAAAAATAATTTCAGTGTGGTATTAAAAAGGTGATGTCTGTGTTAAAAGGTCTGTATGTAGTTTGTTGTAAGTTCATGCATTGTATTGGCTTTATTCTTTTAACACAGTGATGCACATTAATGCAGGTTCATTTTGTGCACCAGTAAAACATACATATGTTATGAAACTGAAAAAAATATATATATATTTTTTTCAATAAAGAAGAGTTCAGTGAATGTGCGTATGAAACTGGTGGGGTTCAGTACATCCCACAAGGTTAAGAACCAACTGCACTAAAGGATAAAGACTCAGACACAGTGACACGGAAAAATGTGTTTGTGTGTCAGACAATGAAAAAGAGAAGGAAAGAAGAGAAGGAAACAGAATGAAAGAAATGGAAAAGGAAAGAGAAGGAAAGAGAAATAAAGGAGTCCAGAGGGAAAGAACGACACTGTCAGGGATTAAAGAATGGATTAAAACATATTCTGAAATAGGGTTGTGCAATATATCACAAATATATCACAAAAGTATCACAAATACATCACAAAAGTATCACAAATACATCACAAAAGTATCACAAATACATCACAAAAGTATCACAAATATATCACAAAAGTATCACAAATATATCACAAAAGTATCACAAACGGATGGAAATTGGACTATTAGTTGTTATTAGACTGGAGTTATTTAGTTGGTGGTGGAAAGTAACAAAGTAGTAAAGTACTGTACTTAAGAATTTTGAGGTATTTGTACTTTACTTAGGTACACTTTTCAGTGGGTACTTTTTACTTTTCAGTTGTGGAGTAGTGAATGCAGTGGAGTAGAAAGTACAGATACTTTCTCTCAAATGTAGTGAAGTAAAAGTACTTGATCTGAGGGGTTATTTTTATGTTCGTGGAAGCATCCTGACTCAAGTTTCCGAGTTCAAGCTTCAACTTTGAGCAAAACTAAAATAAACACACAAAATTCATGAGAAAAATTCAAAAGTTAATTTGTATTATTTTTGATGAACAAAATATGTGTCATTTTAATCAATATCACGACATTTAACACTAATAAAATGAACAACACGAGTGAAATTCTGTGACTTTTTACTCTGAACGCACATTTTTAAACAGGGACTTAAATACTTTTACTTAAGTAGATTTTTTCATGTGATACTTTTACTTACTTTGACTTTTTACCTCTGTATCTGTACTTTTACTAAACGAGACTGAGTACTTCATCCACCACAGTATTTGGGTAAAAACACTCCTGGTTGTGGTTTAAGCCTCTGCAGACGCTCATGTGCCTGTGATTCTTGTATCTCATCAGTTCATATTTCAGTCTGGAGTTGTTTACAATGTGACTCTGAGCAGAATCCTGCTGCAGTCCAGCTGAGCTCGTAAAAAAATAAAATCAATACTCAGATAAAACCCGTATTAACACAAGGAACTCATCTGAACAAGGATTATATCTGAAAAATATAAACGTCAGGATCTTTCCAGGTTTTGAGGTCTTGATCAGAATTAGTACAAAACCTCAGGGGAAAATGAGAAAGATATGATTTTATGCTGAAAATGACCATAATCTGTTTAAAAATCAGTTTTTTTTCCCATTATCATCGTAATGTTGAAATTGTACTGAGCATCAAACATTTTTCTAAATCATGTTTGATTCACACTGGACTTGTTTTTGTTCTGCAGCTGATTTATAAATGTGCACTTTTCTGAGGCACGTGTTTGTAAAAAATACAAAAATCTGTTCGACAAAAACTGTGAGGAATCCTTTTCACAAACAAGTAAAGTAAAGTCAAAATAAGTAGCAACTGCAAAAGTCTCAATAATCTGTCACTATACTAACTGTATCAGTGAATAATCATAAATACAATATGGAACAATATTAATCATGTGCGTAGAAAGTGCACATGTGCATTTGAGTGTTTGGATCATTAGCGTCAATTTACACAAATCAAAGGCATGAAATTCATTACAACCGTGAGTACGACATGATATAAACTCGCAAAAGACGTGACTTAAGTTTCGTAGTATTTGCTTAAACCAGGGGCGTCCAAACTTTTCTCATTAAGGGCCACATATAAAAAGCAGACAAAGCTGAGGGCCGACTGAGGGCCACAGACTGGTCAGTACAGTGAATACTTCAACTCTGTGTGTTTATTACATGTTAGACTGAACCACTAGACCTTTATTCACACTTACATCCTCAATGGGACAATATTTGAGATGGGCAGTAAGTAGATTTTCAGAAATGTGCAGTAAAATGTATTGTTTAAGGTAATATGGGCCAATTAAACTGGAAGCCTGAGGGCTAAAAAAATTAGTCTGAGGGCCGCATTTGGCCCCCGGGCCACAGTTTGGGCATGCCTGCTGTAAATGTTCAATATTACGATCCATTACCTGAGTTTATGTGAAAGGAGTTAGGAAAGAAAGGAGACACAGGAGCGAGGAAGTAGGAGATAGGAGAGCGTGTAGTCTCAGTTACAGCCATTAGTCTGCAGTGTGGCCGTTTATCAACTTTATCATTGTGGATGTCCAGGTCCAATCTGCCCGGCTACACTCTCACTCCTTATTGCAGTATCATTGTGGGACCCGGAGGTAAAGACGGTCATAAATTATTTGAGCGAGCAGAAGCTGAGCTGCTCTGCATGTCTCCAGCTCCGCACAACACAAAAGGTACGATATTTAGACGGAAGAAGAAGAGGTCAACGATGGAAAAAGACCAAGATGAGTGACCACAGAATCCAAGAAAATCGGGTTAAAAACAGGTTATGGATCAGGACTCAACAATCTGAGAAATATATCGGCATTTTCTCTGACGAACAGCGAGTGGGATTAGATCTGTGAGTTAAATTTAAAGTGCAGTTTTTATGCAGAATGAGACACGATATTTTGTTGATTGTGAAGGAAATTGTGGTTTAATTTGATTGCTGTTCCTCTTGCAGCTCTAGTGTGAAACAACAAAACAACTCCAGGTCTGTTTGTGACGAGGAAACAGTTTTATGGACCTTTGTGAGAGTTTATAAGAGCGTCCTTCATCAATAACTTGCATTTCAGTTTGATTTATGCATATTTGAGTAATACTGTCATTCATTCAAGGCTTGAGTATTCAGAAAATATCTGTTTTCACGTACCCCCTGTCTCCTCCCACTGCTCTGTACGTATTTCTCTGTGACTCATATTGGCAGTGTTCAAAAATCTCACGTAAATCTCACATTTTTCACCAACAAAAACAAGTAAATGAAAATCTGCTGCTACAATGAAATGCTTCTATAAAGAGGAGAAGCCAGCGGCAGAAAATCAGCTCTGCAGATCTGAACTCCATGAACCTGTTTCAGAATCAGGCCATTTTAGATCAATACTGCAGTTTACTGTGAACAAAATAAGGATCTAAATATGTTACAGTTTAAACGGACATGTGGCGCTGTTTTCTGATCTATAATGTCGTTTCCTCGTCAAAAAAAAAAGCCTAGAGTTGTGTTTTGTTCTTCTCTCAAACTGAAAACACTCTGTTCCACATTGTGATGTCATCATGTGGTGATACAGGAAGTGCTCCGCTGTGTTTTTAAACTCCACACACCTTCATTTATAGAATCATTTGGATCATTTCAGCGAATCTGGAGTTGCCACTTATCTCGACTGAACTAAAGGTAAAAGGAGCTGTTCACTTGGAAACTACCACTTCATGACATCACAAGGTGGAACAGAGCATTTTGAGTGTTATTCAAACATGTGTGAATGAAACAAAACACAACTAGAGGTTTGTTTTTGAGGAGGTAACAACATTTTTACACGGCTCAAAGCTACAAGAGTCAATTTTGTGTAATATTGGACTTTAAATACCAAATAAGCAAGAAAAACGCACAATATGTCCTCTTTAAACTTAATTATAATACTAAGAAAAAAGGTTTGATAGTACATACATTTCAATACCACAGTTATTTATCAGAATCAGATAACATTATTCATCCCAAAAGGTTCGTTCAGTTTGTAGAAAAGTAGAAATACACAATCATTCACTAAAAACACAACAATATAAACAGTGACATCACCTCATGGTCTGTTCTGATATGGATCAACACTTTCTGAAAACTATTCAAAGGCCAAACTTTGATCGTTTTAGCATTGATTAGTATCTGGATATAGATTTTAGCCAACTCCATTTAAAGTTCCGCAGTGCAGCTTTGAGTGAAAAGTACTGCTCGACTTTCCCGATACGTCTCTGGAGTCTCCTCGTTTGTGTCCTTCCTCTTTGATTATCGACGTCTTTGAGAACAAACGTCGCCGCGAATCGTCTGTATTTTAAACCTGCGCTTCTTGGATCAGACGAGGAGCAGCTACGGGAAAAGCTTTTACTAAAGTATTTCTAGAGGACTACCATAAAAAGAAACACCCAAAACACATTCATATTTTTAAACAACGATTTCATGTGAATATTTATGTCCGCGCTGGAAAGGCTTCAGTAAACGCATACATTATGTTTAATTTTTAAAGAACACAGTTGACATGGTAAAACTCTAATGCAGCGATAAATTATGTCCGTTGTTTTACCAGAGAACAGAAGCACAGACAGGACTAAATATGGGAAAGATCCGTTAGAGGGAAGAGCCACAATTTGCAAGGGAAATAAGTAGTGCAACAAAACAAGCATCATGGAAACTACAGTCTGTGCAAAAGGAAAATGCTTCTGAAACATCAACACAAACATAATTCATGATAAACAGTTGATTAAGAGAGATTCAGGCTCGTTCATGCTTTATAAACACTAATTCAGGAGTAGTTTAGGGCTGTGAGATGAACGACAAGTGAATCACAATCTGAACGAACGCAAATCACAAATCTAAAGTGTTTTAAGTTTCATAATTTCCTCCACAAACTAAACATTTCTTTTGTTATTCTGCATAAAAACGTTTAATCATGTACCGGTAGCTTAGATCTGCACAGACGCTCTGTTCTAAATGTGATTCTGGTATTGTTTAAGTTCATATTTCAGTGTTTTTGTTAATTCTTCTGGACGTTTTTAAAATGTGAACTTTAAACGGAATCCTTTTATTAAAACATAAAGTGCAAATCTAATCACGATCGCAAAGTTCGACAGAAACATGACAATTCGATATTCTTTGTGAATCATGGAGCCAGTATTTTGGCCATATCACCTAGTCTCATTCAATCATAAACTGTAAAGTGACTGACTGAGTGTGACGTCACCACAGCTTCAGCTCCAAATGAAGCTCATCGGGACCAGAGCAGGTTAGCGCAGTTAAGTCATGTCCATTTATATACACAGTCTACGCGTTAAATTCATGTTTGTACAGCCTAATATCACAACAGCCGTCCACAAAAACGTTGATTAAGTCTCAAAGTCTTTTCCTTTTAAGAAGATTCTCCCAAGAAAACCGGTTGATCCCAAAATAGCTGGAGCAAAGATGGAGGAAGTGGTCCATAAAATCAGCAGAACTCCCAGAGGAGAAAACACTAAACCCGAGAGAACGATGAGGAAAACTTGAGTCAGCTCTGTGTGTGTTCAAGAGGAGCCATGTAACACACTGCCTCACACACCACCAACAACTGTGTATTTACAACACGGCACATCCAGGGTCCCCCAGGACGCTGCAGGGGCCAGAGGGAAAACCAGTGGAGTCAAGGAGTGGTTCAAACAAAGACAGCAACAGTTAAACACATAAATACATATCAAATAAAACTGTTTTTTGGTCTAACTGTGGCTTAATGAACCAAACGGGTTATTCAGCCTCCACCAGTGTTTGGGAACGAGCTTTACAGACAGTTTCTCCTGTAAACATCATGAAGCCTCTCGCTGTTTTGGACATTTACTGAAGAGCAGATTATAAAACCATAAAACTGTAACATACAAAGAAATATATGCTCATTACAATCATACTTTTATATTCCTATAATCAAATATTATTCTGAGCTACATAAAACAACATATAGTATCTCATTATAATATAATATATGCACAACATTAGCTTAAAGGCAACTACAGATCATGAAAACCTGTGTAAAACTGTTGATTAGCATCATGCTAACATGAATGGAAAACCCCATAGACATGCTAGCGCTATTAGCGTCTTCTATTTTAGCGCGAATATACACCATAAATCAATTTAAAATGCCTAAAATGAGTTTATAGAGTGAGCTAACATGTTATAACGTTACAATACTCACAGACAGATGTTTGCATGGGGCCAAATGACACTTTAAAGATCTTAAACACGGAAAAATGACTGAACTGTTTAAAGTTTGAAACAATATGGCAGCTACGGTGGCTCTGAGTGGACAAAACAGATGAACTCAAACAGAAATATCTTTCTCCACTGGAGCAGAACAGAGGTGTTTAATGTACTGAAATATCTTTAGTGACCTTTAGTGCAGTTATTGTGGGTGTGGTTTTGCATTGACCTGTCAATCTAAACCAGATTCAGACGACAACGCTGGATTTAAGACACAGAAAGACTGAAAACACGGCTCCCTGCGCTAAGTTACTCCCCCTTCAGAATGCTGCCGTGACAAGTGAAATGTTCAAAGGGACAAGGGACTCAAAAATGATCAACAATGAAACTGAAACTTAGAATTTTCAAAAGAATAAAAGGAAACTCTGTGCTGTATGTGTGTTAACAGGTAAAACTCAACAGAAATGTAATATTTAAAGGTCCTGTATTACACTTAATAGACTCTTGTAGCTTTAATCCATGTTCTAATGCTGTTTCCTCCTCAAAACACACACCTGCAGTTGTGTTTTGTTTCATTTACACATATTTCAGTAATTCTGGTTTATTAGTCTGTCTCTCAAAACACTCTGTTCCACCTTGTGATGTCATGAAGTGGCAGTTTTCAAGTGAACTCCTCCTTTTACCTTTAGTTCAGTCGAGATAAGAGACAACTCCAGGACTGAAATGATCCAAATGATTCTAGTGAAGGTGGAGGTTAAAAACACAGTGGAGCACTTCCTGTTTTACCACATGATGACATCACAAGGTGGAACAGAGTGTTTTCTGTTTGAGAGAAGACCTCAGAATCATATTTTTTCAATATTATATACATGGTTAGTATTTAAACTGCAATGTGATCTGGCTCAAAGAAAAGTGTGATATAAACGTTTTGGGATATTGTCACGAACACATTTTAGAGCAAAAAAAAAACCTGAAATCCAGCGACGTGCAGCAGCCAAGACTTCACAGCTCAGCAGCTCAGGGAGGGACGGGAGGAAAGGCCTTTAACCTCAGCTTTCTAGGAACTGGCAGCTTGTTTCACAGTTTGAACGTCTCATGTGAGTACGGTGTGTTTATATAGCGCTTATTCTAAAAACCCAACGTAATTAATGTTGAGTGATGCTGAGTTTGAGTTTGCTGTTACTCTTTAATCTGTTCACTCTTCATGGCTTCTGTTTGTGCACAGACCTGTCACCATAACATAAACCCTGATTTATCACAGGGGTCACGTTCTACAAATAACCCGCAGAAGTATCAGCTTTATTTTTTACATTATTCTCTCTGTTTTTGTCTGTAAAACCCCTCACCACACACTTTATACACTTTTCTCACACAGGCGTTAACATTTTCTCACATTTCTCTCTCGTTTAAACTCTCTCAAAGTTCAAACCTTCGTAGGCGTCTTTGTCGGTGCAGAACGTTTCATCGACATTGTGGGTTTTGTCGGGGAGAAAACAAATCGCAAACGTACAGCACTTCAGAGTCACACTGAGATCCAACGTTTATGTAAATTTGTCTGAACACATTCTGTACTGGACAGGAGACACGGCACGGAGGAGACTGATGGACAATGGTCTACAGTCCAACAGCCAATCAGGACGCACGACACAATGGTCTACAGTCCAACAGCCAATCAGGACGCACGACACAATGGTCTACAGTCCAACAGCCAATCAGGACGCACGACACAATGGTCTACAGTCCAACAGCCAATCAGGACGCACGACACAATGGTCTACAGTCCAACAGCCAATCAGGACGCACGACACAATGGTCTACAGTCCAACAGCCAATCAGGACGCACGACACAATGGTCTACAGTCCAACAGCCAATCAGGACGCACGACACAATTCATGTTCATACAATGTAAAAAAAGACAAACTGCACAAAAAAATCCACAAAAAAGTGAGACTGTGAAAGATGAGCTGTGATATAGTGAGGGACGACTGTACTACACTATCAAATACAGACAATAAACGATAATACTGAAACTAATTTATTCCACTGACACAAAAACCAAGAGCAGATTTAAACCACACAAACTATTATAAATCTACAATATTGTAAAAAATCATGAGCTGCAGTAAGTTTCTGTCTGCTGTTTGCACAAAGAAACACTTTAGTCGTCAGATTGAGTCATAGAAGTGATTTATTCAACCTTTTAAGGCTTAAATCTGATCATTTAGCCAAAAGAACAAACATGTCCCAGTACAGCAAAGATAATGTATGTTCCAGCTTTCATACGCGGAACGATAAATCGATAAAGTGATTAACGTGTAAATATATACAGAATTAAAAAGAGACATTATAACATGTGGATACAAGAAGCAGAGACCAAACAGGAAGGATCAATACTGGGAATCTCACTATAAACTATAATCAGATCCTATTTAAGCAATTTAAGTGTCGTTATCTAAAACACGTCTGTAAAACACGTCTGTAAAACACGTCTGTAAAACACGTCTGTGCGATGTAAAGTCACATATGTCAAACATGTACAAGTGGAAAAATTACAAACAAAATGCAGTGTTTGAAATATTATACACCAAGTTTACTTTTAAAAATATATTTATTTGGTTTTATTCCTTGTTTTTATTAGTTTTTCTGCAGCTTTTGGGCAGTTTCCTTAAAGAGACAGATTATTTCCTCGAGCGTAGAGCAGGAGGAGAAGAGGAGAAGAGGAGGAGACAGGAGGAGCAAAGAGGAGGTGAAGAAAGAGGACGTGAAATTAGCTGAAAAATAAAGATGTGAAGAAATGAGTGGAAAAGTAACTATTACAAACCCCCTGGACAGCTCTCGTTTTACATGTGGTCACTTTATAACAAACTGATGCCATGGAGAATCTGAACATTCTGCCGGACGCCGCGTGGGCGTTCATTCTGTTCATTTGGACATCAGCGCTAAACGACACGGCCAAGTTTAACCCAGGCAAAAACCAACGGATCACATACGTTTAGATTTTATACAAAGTCCAGGGAGTTAAAGATGTGTTTTAAATGTTGTTTGTAATGTTTTATATTTTAATAATGGAAAAAAAAAACAGCCGTGAACTCTTTGGCCAAAATGGATTCAGTTGATGTTTTCGTTGCTATAGCGATGACCTGATCGCACCTCCGTCCCTTGGGTCGTCTCACTTCACGGCGCAGATAAGAAAACTTAAAAAGGCTAACGACACCTGACAGCACCTCCCCGTCGTGGGAATAGAGTTAAAGGAAATAATCCAACTGCAAATACAAACGTTACGACAAATGTTACAAAAATACAAACAAAACTTCCGCCATATTTGGTGATTTCCCTTAAAAAAATGATTCAAACTGAAAGAACTGCACACTTAAAGATGCACCCGGGTCCACCACCTGCTGGTCGCTATGGAGATGTTATTACTTTACTTAGAATGTTCCACAGTCTGGCATTACGTGTGTCTATACATGGAGACAATGAGGTGACAATCAGGCCACGTTACAGGTCGAGTCTGTGGAGAGATGACGCAACTCACAGTAAGAATGAAGGTTTTACAAGGTTTTTATGAAACCAAGAGACACAAGTAAAGCTATACTGCGGGACATTCTTAAAGGACGGATTCTCTACTAGGAAAGGTACATAGATTTTTTCTTTTTTTATGTGAAATCACCAGTTATAAAAAGATAAAAGCTTTAGTGACAGGATTTATAAAGCCCCAGACGCACAGCCGCATTATCCTCTTGTGTTTTATAGACTCTGGGACAATTTACTGAATTATTCTCCCATTTTTCACCCACATTTTACAGTAAAAAAACACAAAAACAAAACTGTTCTGTCCAATAAATCCTCTCGGTCAAAAGCAAAGGGCTAAAACATTTACAGATCTTTTTATTATTTCACTGAGTATTTCCAAAGTCGTCTGCGCTCACACGTCTCGGATCTTTCCAGTTTCTGTCCGACTTGTTCAAATGGATGAGTCACATACTGAGCGTCATAAATTTTTAAGATTTAGAGGAATATGCTCCTTTTGCGCTGATGCACTGCCAATACTCACAGATGAAAAGTGTAACGGCATAATGAAGTGTAATGAAACAAACATAAGTCACTGTCGCCCGGTTCAGCTCGACTCATCGTCTCTGACTCAAAATAAGAAATGTTTGTTTTGAATTTTAAATATGTGAGTAATTTACAACATGAGTCTAATTATCATCACTCACTAAACTTTCAAAAATAATCAGCATGTTTTAGCGTAACAGAGGCTTTATGCACCGTGCACATTCTGTCACGGAGGCGTTTTTCTGTCATCTCTTTGTTTGAAATGTTCCACAGTACGGCATTAAACATTTGTATTTTGTATTGGTTCAGTTCCCAGTGTGATTATTGATAATAAATCACCTGGTAAAGGAGGTAAATAATAAATAAAACATCTCAGTGGAGACATTAGGTGGCTCCTCCCCAGAAAAGTTCCGTATTGTCTCTTTAAGGTTGTGTTGGACTAAACGTATAAACTTTATGCTGCTCGTTTCTGTTTGGCCTCATGAACCTCGTTACACTTCGTCCTCTCTGCAGGGAGTAGTGTCCCCCTCAGTGTGGGATGAATTATATCAGTCTGTCCATCTCTGACATCTGCTCCTCCGTCTCTTCTCTCCTCTCTTCTCTCTATTCTATGTCTGTGTGTCTCCTCTCTCTCCTCCTCCCCTGCTCTCACTCCTCATGCCCTCTCTCCTCTCCCCTCTTTTTGTCTGTCCTGTCCCATTGTTTTGCTCTCTGTCTCTTCTCTCTCCTCCCCTGCTCCTTGTGCCCTCTCTCTCCTCTCCTCTCTTTCCCTCTCTCTTGTCCCATCGTTTTGCTCTCCTGTCTGGCTCCACTCTCTCCTCCTCCCCTGCTCCTCGTCCAGTCTCTCCCCTCTCTCTGTCTCCTCTCTCCCCTCTCCCCTCTATCTCTCCTCATCCCCTCTCTCCCTCCTCTCCTCATCGTTTTGCTCTCCGTCTGGCTCCTCTCTCTCCTCCTCCCCTCGTGCACTCTTTCTCTCTCCTCCTCCCCTCTTTTTCCCTCTTTCCTCTCCCACCGTTTTGCTCTCCATCTGGCTCCTCTCTCTCCTCTCTCTCTGTCCTCTCTCCCCATCGTTTTGCTCTCCGTCTGGCTCCTCGTGCCCTCTCTCCTCCTCCCCTGCTCCCTCATTCCCTCGTTCCCTCTCTCCTCATTGTTTTGCTCTCCATCTGGCTCTTCCCTCCTCATGCCCTCTCTCTCCTCCTCTCCTCCTCCCCTGCTCCCTGGTTACCTCTCTCCCTCTCTCCTCATCTTTTTGCTCTCTGTCTGGCTCCTCTCTTCTCCTCCTCCTCCTCCTCCTCTCCTCACTGGTTTGATGCAGCGGTCTGTGTTGGTCCGTGTTGGTCCGTGTTGGTCCGTGTGGTCCTGGTTTGATGCAGCGGTCCGTGTGGTCCGTGTTGGTCCGTGTGGTCCGTGTTGGTCCGTGTGGTCCGTGTGGTCCGTATGGTCCTGGTTTGATGCAGCGGTCCATGTGGTCCATGTGGTCCTGGTTTGATGCAGCGGTCCGTGTGGTCCATGTGGTCCTGGTTTGATGCAGCGGTCCGTGTTGGTCCGTGTGGTCCGTGTGGTCCTGGTTTGGTGCAGCGGTCCGTGTGGTCCTGGTTTGGTGCAGCGGTCCGTGTGGTCCGTGTGGTCCTGGTTTGATGCAGCGGTCCATGTGGTCCTGGTTTGATGCAGTGGTCCGTGTTGGTCCGTGTGGTCCGTGTGGTCCGTGTGGTCCGTGTGGTCCGTGTGGTCCTGGTTTGATGCAGCGGTCCGTGTGGTCCGTGTTGGTCCGTGTGGTCCGTGTTGGTCCGTGTGGTCCGTGTGGTCCGTATGGTCCTGGTTTGATGCAGCGGTCCATGTGGTCCATGTGGTCCTGGTTTGATGCAGCGGTCCGTGTGGTCCATGTGGTCCTGGTTTGATGCAGCGGTCCGTGTTGGTCCGTGTGGTCCGTGTGGTCCTGGTTTGGTGCAGCGGTCCGTGTGGTCCTGGTTTGGTGCAGCGGTCCGTGTGGTCCGTGTGGTCCTGGTTTGATGCAGCGGTCCATGTGGTCCTGGTTTGATGCAGTGGTCCGTGTTGGTCCGTGTGGTCCGTGTGGTCCGTGTGGTCCGTGTGGTCCATGTGGTCCTGGTTTGGTGCAGCGGTCCGTGTGGTCCATGTGGTCCTGGTTTGGTGCAGGCTGGTGCAGGTGCTTAGGTCCACATCAATCTTTCATAGAGACGCACACACAGGAGCAGAAAACGTCTTGAAAATGTTTGTTCACGGAGCGTTCAGCGGAGCATTCGGCCGAGCGAGGGCGAGGGGTAAAAATAACTTTGGTTCCTGGTGCTTGCCTCCCTTTTATGATTTTCAGCTCAACGCAGACGGGGACAAATGCTTCACAGAGACAAAAAAACTGCACAATTTCAACATTTAAAAAATGTGACGAATCAAACCCATATCACACAGTAAATACATTTAGCACAAGATTTACCTCAGATTATTTATGAATGATGTAAAAAGACTCGTCATTCTGGTCTTAAATGTTCGTATTAACCCTCTACATGATCCTGGGGTTTTTATTTCACTATTGTGTCTGTAAATCAAGATCTGAACATTAATAACAGACAAATCAGGTCCTTCTTTCCCCGAGGTCGCTCCTGTTAGCGTTAGCAACCGGTTTGATTGACAGCGTTAGTGTGTTAGTCTGTGTGAGTCCTCATCTGTGATTGGACGACTGTTTCCCCGCCTGACCAGTCCTGTGTCTCACCTGCAGCTCCTCCCTCTACTTAAGGAGATTCAGCTCACCTGTTCAGGGCTGACATTTTAATCCCAGAGACGCCCCGAGCGTAAACGCCATTAAAGGAATAATAAGTGTTTTTCACAGACAGGGGGCAGTATCTCCACAGACCTGACTAGTCCTGATTTCTTCCTGTGGGTCGATCTTAAAGAAAAGGTGTTTGTGAATAAACCTCAGACGATAAACGACTTAAAACGTGACATCGAGGATCAAATAAGAGACATATTTTCATTTTTACTTCCTGTAGTTTAAGTCGTGATAAGTTCAATTATAAGTGAACAATTATAACCGTATTTATTGACAAAAATCTCGTTAGGTTCAGTTTATCTACTGCTAAAATTTGGTGAGTTTAACTTAAGAATTAAAGGAGCGACTGAAGATTTAAAAGTGTTAGTGACGTTTGGACCACCTCATTTTAGATCCTTTTGTGTTTTTTACAGCCCTGTTCATTAAATTTCTTCTTTATTTTACCAATTTTCCAGCTTGTTTTTGTTTCTTCCCTGACTCTACAGGAGCTGGGTCGTGACACTGCTAAACCAGCGGTGTGGGCAGGAAGGGGCGTTACCTTCAACATCCTCGCTCCTGATTGGCTCTTCGGTTGCTATGATACTCAAGGTCAGAATTCCAAACATGGAAATCTGCTCCAAATCGTCCCTGTACCTGCTCCAGCCTCACTCACTCAGTCACTTCTTTACACTTGTCAGTCTGGCGTTATATAAACTGTGACACTTGAGCTTCTTTCATTTACTGTGACGATTGTTTGTTGTTTATGTGAGTTCATTTATTTAGACCATCTGTCCCCAGACTGACAGCTGCTCTTCCTGGAGTCTTATTCAAAACAGGGACTTTACTTGAGCGCAGTAGAACAGGAGTGAGTTTAAATAGACACACGTTTTTTCTTTCTACCAAACTGTTCTGTTATTTTCCTCTCTTCCTTTATTAATAACTCCAGCTCAAGCTGCACCGAGTGAGTTCCCTGACCTACATTACAGTGTCTTGATGTTTCTGTGTTTCTCCATCTTTTACACACACGTCTCCACAGTCGATAAGACGAACATCTCCATAGAAATAGACTGATCGCTGCCTCTGTAATGTTTATCTAAGCGACATGAAGCATTTTAAAGGAAGAAAAACAGGCGTAGAACCAAATATATGATGAAATGAGGTGGTGTTGTGTTATTGTATGATCATGTTCATATCGTCACATGAAAACTCTACAAATGTGATGGTTAAAGTGGAAAAAGGTGCCGCTGGAGGGTTTGATTCAGCTTTTATACATCGTCCAGTCTCCTCACAGAGCACAGAGCTAAAACAACGTTGTGTAACCAAAACTCCACACAGTTGTGTTGGTCAAGACTCTGGTGTGAGGCTGAACAATTTGGGGGAAATATCCAATTGCAACTTTTCTGACAAGCAGTGAGATGCTGTTCAAAGTTCACATTTTAAACAGAGGAATTGACAAAAAGACGATCTATAATCCAAGAACATACACGGTGAGCAGTTTGTGTGTTGTTTGTGGAGCAAATGAGCAAACGATTCAAATTACAATTTCGATTTATGCGCGATTAATCCTGCAGCTCCAGCCTCTGCATCAAACCTCCATCATCCACTGCTCCTCGCTGTTATTCCTAAACTCTAGAGGCACATCTCTCTGTTGCATCTTGGAAACGAGAGCGTGTTGTTAGTCCAATGGAGATGATAAGTGACCCAGAAAATGTCCCGTCAAACATGTACTTTCACCTTGATGTAAACAGTGCGACATTAAATATTTAGACATCGTGTTCTCCCCTGAGTAACTGATCCAGCTCTAAGTATGTAAAGCTTTTTGTGCAATCAGGATATGGCTCAAAGATATCGCTCGGCTTAAAGAGAACAGAGGCTCATCCGTCATAAACCAGACGCACGCTGCAGGAAAAGGCTCCACTGTTTTGATATAGATCACAAAAATAACAATAATAAAACTGCATTAACTCTGGTTTAGTATGAATAATGTTAAAGAGTTATGACCGACCAGTTTGTAAGTTTTAGCACAACCTTAAAGCTACAAGACGAGTTAGGTTACAGTTTTTGCTGACATTATCTCATTGACTGTTGGGCCATGTCTCAGTTTGACGGTTACACACTTCAAAGTACACTTCTAAGGCCACTCAAAGGGTGCTCCTCCGTCGACCACTGTCAGTCGACCGCTGTCTGGGCCCTTACGTCACGTCGCCTAAAAACCATGACGCCTGCTGACTCATGAGTAAAAAGTGTAAAATGGACACTGAAATAATTACAATTTTATTTTTAATTATTTATTATTTAATTGAAGAAGAGTCATCGTGTCGTCGTCGCAGCCGTTTATTTCCAAGGAATTAATCTTTCCCTTTAAATATCAATAGACAAATATAACATCACAGGTGATTTCTTCCGAGTTGTAGCGAGTATTACAGAACTTAAAATATACCTTGTTTCTCCTGTAGAAAAAGTGACGCGTGGTGCATGACGGGATACAGACGTGCGGAGTCTGCTCAGATTCACGCTTCATTCACGGACGATCTCCGTGGAAACACAGGGCACATTTGATACTAATCAAAACTAAAACTAGTATCAAAACTAGATATTTGCAGGTATCAATATTCAAAGAAATATATCAAAGAATAGAACAGAAATGAACTTTTCCTGAACAGTTTTAGAACAATGCTGAGACCACGCAAACAAACCCACGGACCACTAAGGAACACACACGGTTATAAAAGAAAAACTTTGATTTAATGCTGAAAGTGACGCTCTATTGTCTTGAGAAAGATGTTTTTTTATTGGGATTGATGTTGAGTGTTGAGTGTAATCCTAGTATCATATTTGAAATGTTAATCATGTAAACACTATAAGGACTTCATTATTTATCATCCATGAGTTTATGTGTTTGAAAACATTTGAACTGTATTAAAACTCTGAACAAAAGGTGACGTAAAATATGCAAATCAGCCGGTGCCTGTAAAAATTTATTTAGGCTTGACTAGGCTTCATTAAGTAAACATTTAAAAAGTATTACGCTGTAGACTTTGCCTGACAAATCCAGTCTGGTCCACACGTCCTCTGTTACGTCTCAAACCCCAAACGTGATCGTCCAATCAGATCCGTTTATTTTCAGTGACACATGTGAAACGAAGGAGCTCATTGGTCATTTATGATTTACAAATAAAATCACATGTATCTCACCTCAGATTAAAAGTGCTTTGTGCTTTGCTCATTGATTCTGCAGAAATCAATGATGTTTTTCAGCCTTTGTGATGATTTTTACTTTATTTTTTCCAATGCAGACGGATCATACTTGTCTCTGATTGGCTAATAAACCTGAAACAACGACTCCACCTGTGAATCACACCATTTAAAACGGGCAGATTCACCTGTGACCAGACTCACATCTTCATAAAGTGTTGAAGTGTGTGTTCTAGTCTTTGGTCTGGTTTAAGTAAATCTGACCTCACCTCCGTGTGGCTTCGTGCGCTCGCAGTTTGCTCTTGGTTTTCATTCCACAGTTAAAGTGAGAGGGCTGTGGCCGAGGCTGATAAGTGCACGCAAAAGAAGAAAGACAAATACAGTGGATTTAAGCAGGCGGAGGTGAGGGAGTGTGTTTAGTTTATGTGCACTCAGCAGCAGTCGGGCGGCAGATGGCTCGTGTAAGGTTGATGAACCTGCGAGACTCAATTTGCAGATTTGTTCCTTCGAGGCACAAACATAAGACGCTACATCAGGCATTTAATATTATCATGTTTCTGAGGCACATACAAGATGAAAGGAAACGTCAAAGTCACTCACAGAGTCAAACCAGGTCTGTCACCAGGAGGGATGGGACGATAAACTACAGGATAATATCGTTTATCGGGAGAAAAACCTCGACAATAATCATTCACGGGACATTTTATATAATCGTGATAATCGCCAATGGAGATAATCGCCGTTACATCACCAGAATGTGCAGGTATAATCAATCAAACTTTATTTACAGAGGCTTTTACGACACTCGAGGCGACTAAAGTGATTTCCAATAAAACCAACACAATAGTTAGAACAAAGTGCCCTTCTGTAACAGTTCAAATATGGAACTTGTTATAATTATTCATGTCCTTACATTTTTAAACATCTTAAACTTTTATAATTATCATGATATAATTGTTAATGACACAATAAACTTAAAACAACAGAATGAACTTATGAAAAACAATATAAACTGCACAATAAAACATGAGCTGCAGTAAATACCACAGAGAAATGCTTAAGTGCTTCTGAGTACACACTGAGTACACACAGAATACACAGAATACACACTTTTTCAATACTTTACAAAGATGTGATTGACAGGTGTATTAGCCAATCAGGGACACGCGTGGTCTGTCTGTATTAGAAAGGTAAAAAACACGATCGGGGGCTGAAAAACACAGCTTATGATTTTATTTGTAAATCATAAATGATCAATGAGCTCCTTCGTTTCACACGTCACTGAAAATAAACAGATCTGAGCGGCGGACGAGGAGAGAAGACTGACGTAAATCTGTGTAAAAATACAGAGAGATCAGTCTAAATTTGTCAGGTAAGCAGTAGTTAGTATCTATAAAAGGTGTAAAAATCTCAAATCAAACTGATCCACTGTTAAAACACAAGACTAAAGACTAAAACCACATGAGCTGATTTAACACACGGAGCAGTTTCCTGGTTTTACTTAAACATAAACACCATCCGTTCTGCAGAGCTGCTCTTTCTCACCAGAGACCGCAGAGAGACTGTTCATGGTCAGAATCTGTCACTAACTCTCCCTCCGTCTCTCCCTCTGTCTCTCCCTCCTTCTCTCCCTCCTTCTCTCCCTCCGTCCCACAGAGCACTGTACAGTTCCATTCATCATGTTTGGGCTTTTCTTTCCTCATTCGCTCAAAGTCACCTCGTCTTATCCCTTTACCTTGTTGTCTTTTTACTTTTGGGACTTCCACTCTTTCTTATAAAGTTCAAGGACATAAAGCAACATAAAGTGACTGTTTAACGTTATGACTTATTGTTCGCTCTTTCCGTTTTTCAGTTCTCGTTAGTTTAAGGTCATGACGAGCAGGTGGCGGACCCTCAAGGAGAAAAGTTACATAGTTCACCTTTAAATGTACATGATTGTAATGTATGATTGAGTGCACATTTCAAACACTCAGGAGCATTAATATTTGAAAAAAGACTGAAATATGAACTGATAAACTAATACAAAAACACTGTGTATTTCAGAACATGTTTTCACACGTCTAAAATATAAAGAGTATTTTTTGTGGACTTTTAATTAACACAGAATTTGCTTGTTGCTGCTTCGGGTCAACTCCCCCCGAATCACCTTTATATTTACTCCAAAAGCAATTTACATTTTAATTTCCACCTCAGAGAAACATCACCAAACAGACGACTTGATCTGTGAGTAAATGTGTGTTTTTTTTCTGACTCGTGTCTTGATGTGAAACCAGACGATTAACAACAGGTTCCTGCAATTACAATCACTGCAAATGAGATCATCCCTCTCAACTGCGATTCCGCTTTGATTGCGATATATTGTGCGTCCGTAACAGTCGACACAAACGAGGCGTGTAAAGCCAAGTGCGTTGATAAGAAGTAAATTAAACAGCTGTTAAAACAAGAACAAAGTGGATAGCGGCGCTCACAACATCACCAAACAAGCTCTAATTTAAGAGACAGGATCAGAGGCACAAACACGGCGGTTAAATGCTCCTCTAGACTCTTTGTTTTTGTTGTACATGCAGGACAACGAAGCCGTCAGCTGCTTTTTACACTTAAATGTGATTAGTCAGATCCACCTGTCACTCAGAGCTGGACAAAGCCTGACCAACAGGAGCAGTGGGCAGGGAAAGAGTCGCATCCAAAACAGAAAATTCCATATTTTATCATTGCTCAGCCCTAAAAACTTTGACACAAAACTGATTATTGCACATTAGCGTACACATCGGCCTGTCACTGGGGTATTTATGAGCCTCAGCTTCAACTTATATACAACATTTCCCAATATTTTACGATAAACTGTTACCCGCTATGGCAACTCTCTTCATTTTTCATCATTTTGAAACCCACGGATAGAGAAAACAAACGTGGTATCTGTCTGTTGGTCAGTGAAATTTGCATCATGAAATATTTACAGAAGCAGCAGTTCCTGAAAAATGTATGTTGAGTTTCTAAATAATGGTTTTGCATGCCCGCGAGTCGTAAAACTAACACACTTTTGTTTGCTCTGGACAAACATGACAGACGTTAGCCGAGTTTGTTCATCCTGCAGACAGATTACAGTTTGGGGACAGTAGTCGTGCAGTAGTAGTTTATGTTTTTGCAGTAAGTAGCCCACGTTATTACTGAATGAAAAGGCGGTCAATCGAGTGGCCAGTATTAAGAGTTTGAATTGCATCTCTTCCATTTTGGTTCACTACAGTCACATTATGCACAGTGATGATTTGAAGCTCGTGCCTCGTCCACATTTACCACAGTATCTGCATTGTCTCTCCCACTCACTCCGTTTCACTGTGGAAAGCTGCACATCCCACATCAGTGAGTGGGCAGCACTACTGTACACTGCTGAGTGACTGACTCTGCACAAGAGGATTACCTACAGCACCTTTAAGGCCTCGCCAACCCCTCAGAGAGTCACTGATTATCTGATAGAAACAGTACGTAAAATAAAGAGCTGGACTGAGCATAAATGCACAAACTCACAGCTGCGTTCAACAATAACTCGCCTGCAAGACAAAACCCATGGCAAAACTTATTTTCTGTTCAAATATGTCAATTCAACAGGAGTTTATCCACGGAATAAAGCCAAACAGCAGCTGCAGATGATATTTATGAGACGAGGAGTGACATAATGATGATGGAAGGAATGTAAATAAGTAAAAATGTACAAATACACTGATAGTTATAGGCCATTTAATTCATCATAATGTAAAATATCACAACGCTGCACTGCACCCCCCCACCCCCACACACCCCACACACACACACACACACACACACACACACACACACTGAGCATAAACTATAGGCCTATGTTAAAATTCCTGTGTTATATTAATAAAAAGGCCTGTGTGTTGTGTGTGTTGTGTGTGTTGTGTGTGTTGTATGCGTTGTGTGTTTTGTACCTGTGTTATATTAATAAAAAGGCCTGTGTGTTGTGTGTGTTGTGTATGTTGTGTGTTGTGTGTGTTGTGTGTGTTGTGTGTTTTGTACCTGTGTTATATTAATAAAAAGGCCTGTGTGTTGTGTGTTGTGTGTGTTGTGTGTGTTGTGTGTGTTGTGTGTTGTACCTGTGTAGTATTAATAAAGAGGCGTGTGTGTTGTGTGTGTTGTGTGTGTTGTGTGTTGTACCTGTGTAGTATTAATAAAGAGGCGTGTGTGTTGTGTGTTGTGTGTGTTGTGTGTTGTGTGTGTTGTGTGTGTTGTGTGTGTTGTGTGTGTTGTGTGTGTTGTGTGTTGTGTGTTGTACCTGTTGTGTGTTGTGTGTGTTGTGTGTTTTGTACCTGTGTTATATTAATAAAAAGGCCTGTGTGTTGTGTGTGTTGTGTGTGTTGTGTGTTTTGTACCTGTGTTATATTAATAAAAAGGCCTGTGTGTTGTGTGTGTTGTGTGTGTTGTGTGTTTTGTACCTGTGTTATATTAATAAAAAGGCCTGTGTGTTGTGTGTGTTGTGTGTGTTGTGTGTGTTGTGTGTGTTGTGTGTGTTGTGTGTTGTGTGTCGTGTGTTGTGTTGTACCTGTCCGTTGCTCAGCTCCTTCTCCAGCTGCAGATGCTTGTTGTATGTATGTTGTGTGTGTCGTGTGTTGTGTGTGTTGTGTTGTGTGTTGTGTGTGTTGTGTGTTGTGTTGTGTGTTGTGTGTGTTGTGTGTGTTGTGTGTTGTGTTGTGTGTTGTGTGTGTTGTGTGTGTTGTGTGTGTTGTGTGTGTTGTGTGTTGTGTGTGTTGTGTGTTGTGTGTGTTGTGTGTGTTGTGTGTTGTGTGTGTTGTGTGTGTTGTGTGTGTTGTGTGTTGTGTGTGTTGTGTTGTACCTGTCCGTTGCTCAGCTCCTTCTCCAGCTGCAGATGCTTGTTGTATGTATGTTGTGTGTGTCGTGTGTTGTGTGTGTTGTGTTGTGTGTTGTGTTGTGTTGTGTGTGTTGTGTGTTGTGTGTGTTGTGTTGTGTGTGTTGTGTGTGTTGTGTTGTGTGTTGTGTTGTGTTGTGTGTGTTGTGTGTTGTGTGTTGTGTGTGTTGTGTTGTGTGTTGTGTTGTGTTGTGTGTGTTGTGTGTCGTGTGTTGTGTGTGTTGTGTGTGTTGTGTTGTGTGTTGTGTGTGTTGTGTGTTGTGTTGTGTGTTGTGTGTACCTGTCCGTTGCTCAGCTCCTTCTCCAGCTGCAGATGCTTGTTGTATGTATGTTGTGTGTGTTGTGTGTGTTGTATGTGTTGTGTGTTGTGTGTGTTGTGTGTGTTGTGTTGTGTGTTGTGTGTGTTGTGTGTTGTGTTGTGTTGTGTGCTGTGTGTTGTGTGTGTTGTGTGTGTTGTGTGTTGTGTGTGTTGTGTGTTGTATGTGTTGTGTGTTGTGTGTCGTGTGTGTTGTGTGTGTTGTGTGTTGTGTGTGTTGTGTGTTGTGTTGTGTGTTGTATGTGTTGTGTGTGTTGTGTGTGTTGTGTGTTGTGTGTTGTGTGTACCTGTCCGTTGCTCAGCTCCTTCTCCAGCTGCAGATGCTTGTTGTATGTATGTTGTGTGTGTTGTGTGTTGTGTGTGTTGTGTGTGTTGTGTGTGTTGTGTGTGTTGTGTGTGTTGTGTGTGTTGTGTGTACCTGTCCGTTGCTCAGCTCCTTCTCCAGCTGCAGATGCTTGTTGTATGTATGTTGTGTGTGTTGTGCCTGTTGTGTGTTGTGTGTGTTGTGTGTGTTGTGTGTTGTGTGTTGTGTGTTGTGTGTGTTGTGTGTCGTGTGTTGTGTGTTGTGTGTACCTGTCCGTTGCTCAGCTCCTTCTCCAGCTGCAGATGCTTGTTGTGCCACACCAGAGAGTGGACCGGATAACGACACTTCTCTGGACTTTTCTTGGCAGAAATCATCCTAGATCATAGTTTGTCTCCTCCTTTTCCTTCGTCGTGGATTTTGGGGAATAGTTTTCGTTTCAGTTCATGCTAAAATCATGATTCTCCCAGGGCGACATATCCAGAGGCGTGTGGTAGAGCCGCGCGCAGGAACAGAACCAGAACCAGACCAGAACCAGACCAGAACCAGAGCAGAACCAGGACAGAACCAGAGCAGAACCAGCACAGCTCTACAATAAAACAACTGAAGAATGATCCGTCTATGAGCCGCGGGCGGAGAGAACGCGCTGCCGTGTCTGTCTGCCTCCAGAGGACTCGAGTCTGCCTCCAGAGGACTCGAGTCTGCACCGTCTGCCTTCAGGGGACTCGTTCGCGTCTTCAGAGGACTCGTTCCTGCCTTCAGAGGACTCGTTCGTGCGCTCTGGGCTCGTGTTCAGTCCGGTCTGTGGTCGCTCTGACTCCAGCATCTCTCCTCCTCCTCTCGCATCCGGTGATGACAGAGGCGCGCGCACTCTCCGTTTAACGTCTGTACAATCAGAGAAAAGAAGTGAAGGATCATGGGCCTCGGACTGGACTCACAGGACAGAGGACAGTGACTCAATGGACCTGTCCAGACACTACTCTGTGACTTTATGCCCCTGAGCTGCAGAGGCTGCACTGGCCCTGCTGCTGAGGTTTAGATCATGAGGATTTAAATCATTTTAGGTTTAAAACAACTGGATTTGAGCGTCAGAACTGGAAACACAAAAGAGAGAGTCAGAGTGAGGGTCTGAGCAAATAAACAACTTCAGAAGAAAACAGTGAATTATAAATAAATGAGACAGTTCAAAGGTTTTGTAGATAAGAAAACTCCATTAGGCCTGTCATCAGTGACACGTGGACATGCTTCCTCCAGACAGATACAAAGTCAAGTTTAATTTAAAGTCCACACACAGTCCCTTTAACAGTGAGGAGAGCTCCATAAGCACACTGCTCCTGGAGCTCCACGAGCACGCTGCTCCTGGAGCTGTGTCCTCAGGTCCTCCACTGGACCTCCTCTGGTTCTCCTCTGGGTCTCCCTCAGGTCCTCTCCTCCTCTGGTTCTCCTCTGGGTCTCCCTCAGGTCCTCTCCTCCTCTGGTTCTCCTCTGGTTCTCGTCTGGGTCTCCTCATCACAGGGGGAGGTGATGAGACCGACTCAGGGGGGAGCTGCTGTCCCCCTGTGGTCAGAGGTGATGTCCTCCTGTGGTCAGAGGCGATGTCCCCCTGTGGTCAGAGGCGATGTCCCCCTGTGGTCAGAGGCGATGCCCCCCTGTGGTCAGAGGTGTTGTCCCCCTGTGGTCAGAGGCGATGTCCTCCTGTGGTCAGAGGTGTTGTCCTCCTGTGGTCAGAGGTGATGTCCCCCTGTGGTCAGAGGTGATGTCCTCCTGTGGTCAGAGGTGATGTCCCCCTGTGGTCAGAGGTGCTGAGTCTGACTCAGGGGGGAGCTGCTGTCCCCCTGTGGTCAGAGGTGTTGTCCCCCTGTGGTCAGAGGTGTTGTCCCCCTGTAGTCAGAGGCGATGTCCCCCTGTGGTCAGAGGTGTTGTCCTCCTGTGGTCAGAGGTGATGTCCCCCTGTGGCCAGAGGTGATGTCCCCCTGTGGTCAGAGGTGATGTCCTCCTGTGGTCAGAGGTGATGTCCTCCTGTGGTCAGAGGTGATGTCCCCCTGTGGTCAGAGGTGCTGAGTCTGGCTCAGGGGGGAGCTGCTGTCCCCCTGTGGTCAGACGGTGTCGGTGCAGACGCAGACCTCTGCTCCTGAGCTCCGTTCACACTCCGCACGCTCCAGTAACTTGGCATCAGGCTTTGGTTTGAAACGTGAACCAGGAGAGTGGAGGCGGACACGGGACACTGATCTGGGGCTGTGGGACGGGACAGCCGGGACAGAGCACACTGCAGGCGGGACAGAGCCGGGACAGAGCACACTGCAGCCGGGACAGAGCCGGGACAGAGCACACTGCAGCCGGCTCTGGGACAGAGGGGCCGCACACACTCGGGGGGAGCACCGGGGATCTGACCAGGGAACAGGGCGAAGACACACAGCACCACCGCCTCCGCAGACAGTCCTTTAAGGCGCTTTCGACATGTCAAGAAAGCTGCAAAGGACTGAAATCTGCGCCGACTGCAGTGCGCCAGGTAGGACATTTGCGCCAGGTAGGACATTTGCGGTTAAACAGATGCACTGGGACTTGGGCAGGAGGCTGGTGGCACTGGGCCCGGCCTCCTGTCTCTGTCACGGGGCTGAGGATCAGGAAAGAGTCGAGGCTTCTCCCGCGGCGCGTAGGCCTCAAACAAGCACAGAGAAGAGCCGTGAAATGAGCCGTAAAAGAGCCGTAAAAGAGCCGTACAGGAGCCGTGCAGGCGCTGGTGTGGGGGTGTCTGGGTGGAGCAGGCTGTAGTTTACACAGCTCCATGTTTCTGTGCTGTAGTTTGAGAAACAGCTGTAGTTAAAGAGCTCAGTGTCAGACGTTTGTTTTGATTTGTGTGACTCACATTAGCTTAGCCGCTAGCTCACACAACGGGCTGGACTCTGTGTTATTGTTGTTCCATATTTGACCTTCAGCTTATCTAATCTGACCCTGGACCATCTCAGTTTGTGCTTTATGTCCGTTGTTGACACACATGTCTCTATTTTACAGTTTAGTCTTCAGTTTCCTGACTCACATTGCTCTGTTAGCTTAGCCGCGGCGTTAGCTTGTCTTGCTAACTTAGGCTACACAACTTATGCTTCATCTAAAGTGTCACATAAAGTGTCAAATGAAGTGTGATAAAGCTGCTTTTGTCTTCTGTGTGTAGTTTCATGATGTAATTTAAGGATAACAGCAGCACATTTCTTTAGCTAACAGCTTTAACAACATATTAAAATGATAATGAAGTTACCAAAATCATCAATATCAATTTTATTAAAAATAGGTCATGCATAAGTTTGAAAAACCCATGTTAAGCAGCTTTGATTCTCCCCAGATGCCCTCAAGAGAATATGTGTTTGACAGCAGCTGATATTTGTCAAACTTTGATAGTAGCAGCCTCATATTTAGTAACAGCTGCTCTTCACAACAGCTTCAGCTCCTTGGTCCAAGTCTGCAGTGTAAACCATGATTTAGCTGCTTGTGGTAACAGTTTGCAGTGTATGATGTGCTCCTGCCTCTTTCCTTCTCTAACCTCTTGAATTATTACGAAAAACTACAGCTGCAACGATTAACTGGAATAATTGTGACTAGTTGACTATTAAAATCACATTATACGCCTCTAAACCTGCGCTAAATGGCACCAAGGATTAACAATTAGTGAATTTAATCAATAATACAGTTTAGTTTTAAATATTTACCGAAGCCTTCAGTCATTATATTTTTATCTGCCTAAATCAATAATTAAAAATGCACATTATAATCTTTTGAATAGTCGACTAATCCTTAAATAATCTGTGATTTGTCAACCACTATAATAACGACTTACACATCTTGTTTATGTAAACCAAAGCCTTAGGTTACAGGTTAAATGCTTTTTCTTTTTCTTTCATCTCTGCTCTTAAGCCCCACCTCAGTAGACAGGCTCATACACGCGCTGCTTTCTGCAAAATGCTGAGTTAGCCACTGGTGACAGGCCACCCCCCAGTCCTCCGTACCACTGCCCACTGTCTGGGGCTTAACACAAGGGGGGAACTTGAAGTCGCCGCTACAAAGGACAATTGATGCTTTTTGAGGCTGGAACTTTTAATTTTACACCATGGCAATCTGCATAGTTTACGGCAACAATATATCACGTTGTCATGTCTTTATTAGGCACGCATGCACTGCTATTAGGAGCAGAGAGCCTCTGGTCTTATATTGTTAAATGCTGTGCACTTTCCATTACGTCTATACAATGAGACTCAGTGTTTGGAGCTGGAGTTTGATTCATTTGGTGGTTGTATTCACAGCAGTTTTATCTAGAGTTTCTATTCAACATACTTTAGTGCAGCTGTAAAACAAATAGCTAGTACATAAAGATTATGTTTACTGTTGTGGTGTAATGGAGTCAATGCTTTGTCTTGCTGCAGATTTGGACCAACATTTGGCTGTTGTCTCTTTAAGTATATAGCTTAATTTTCTGTTTAAATTGAGCCAAGTAGATTTCATAGCCTCTGGACTTAGCATTTACTCTATGGTTAGGAAATACACTACACTGGAGCATGTTTGACTATTTAAAATAGGGTTGTCAAAATAATCTATGTACACAGACATTAAAATATACTCATAACCTGAAGGTTGTTTGCAAGATATATATTTGAATATCAAGTATATAATTTATAATAAACACAAAATTCTGCAAAAAGTACTGATCAAATGGAACAATCTTTCTAACAAAGGTATAAAGTGATATTTCTGCAAACTAAACCTTGTTTTGAAAAATAATCTAATAAAATAAATTAACAGAAGACCAGATGAACATCATTATAACTGCAGAGACTGAACCACTGCAGGAGCAGGTTCACAGACTGTGGGTCGACAGAGCAGAGCGTCTACAGGCAAAAGAACACAAGTACGATCAATACTGTCAGATGTCAAACGTTATCAATACACAGAGAGCAGCCATGTTACATTTTCTAACTCTGAACCAGCTCGGGGTTCTGACATATTACCCAAGTTTCCAGGTAGGAATTCCAAGATGGATGTGTATTCTGGTGTAAATTTACAACTCGGAACTAGGAAAATACGACCTCCAAGGACAACTGGAACACTGCATGATTTTACTGTCCTTTCACATTTGTCTGATCCTCCAAAAATAAGACTTTTGTAAATGATTGTTGACCCCGTACTAGTCAATATCAACACTGGTATCAAAAATCTCATAAATGGGTCCAGACTGGACCGTGTCCTGCATAGTTTAAGGTCTTGATTTTGTACTTTTCTTTCTCATAATCTCGGTGTTTGTCTATTCTCTAAAATGTTGCTGTGATGGGTTATTTTAGCTTAATTAATACCATGAGCCTGGGCCGTTAATCCCAGCTTCTGAGTAACTAAAGCCATATAGTTGATTGTTGTGTGTGCGTGTGTAGTTGTGTGTAATGCATGTATTGCATGTATTTGTGTCATTGATGGTTCATAAGGGTCCTCCGGGCGTAAACATGACCTGGACTGGTGACTTGTGTCTGCCCTTGTCTCTAGTCAACAGTGTGAAGTCCAACTGTAGCTCTGTCCTGTTCACTGTGTCCGACTGAAGGTCACTACAAAGAACACAAATCATCAGTGGAAGTACATGGTAACTTAAGGACTGTGCAAGTAATAAAAACTGAGATTCAGTCATTTCTAATCCTGAATGATCTTCACCTTGAGTCTTTTTATTGGACAGGTCTAAATACAATCCTCTGTCAACAAAAGCATGTGGTTTGGAGCTGAGTTCAGACAATGAGGGAAGAAATTTGGATATTTTTTGTGTGGAGGGGAGCTGTGTAAAAATCTGTATTTATGTTGTAAAAATGTGTTTTTAATGAGGCAAAATCAAATCAAAATTCTATCAAAAATATCAATCACTATTGTTTTATCACGCAGCCCTACTCACCTCACGAGCATCTCAGTTTATTCAGTTACTAACTCTAAAATAGATTAGAAGTTGAGCCACTGTAAACTTCTCAACTTTTGGTAAACGATACTTTGCAGCTGTCCAATAATTACAACAAAGACATTTTGATCATTTAACATATTTATGTTCAGAATTATACGTAAAAAAATCTGTTGTTATAATGTAGTGCTTAATTGAACCTTAGCGCATCAAGTATTTTTATTATTTGACCTGGGACTCCTGAAATCCTGACAACCAATCATCTATTTATGAATAACACGGGGAACATTGGAGCCAGTTGAGATTTCTGACGATCAGATTAAATGTAACTTCAGAAAATGAATTTGCTCAGTCCTGATTTTGCTTGCACCGTGTATTGGCACAGCAAACAAAAGACTTGGGATTGTAATTATCTCCTCTCCATATCATTCAGAGACAAAAATAATTAGCAGCTACACTAAAACCACCAGGCCTTCCTTTCATTTATGCCGACTACAGCCAAATAGATATAAACAGCCTGAATCAAATCCATGTTTGCTTTAAAAATCTGCAGACACATCATTGCAGTGCTAAAATAAATATTTGGCCCATTACAAATCACAAGCCTAAATACTAACAGAGGGCTGCTAAAGCACACAGGGATGTACTGTAATATAAACAATGATACGTGGTTTTGTGCAGGGTTAAAAAGATTACACAAGAAGTGAAATTTTGTAGAGGTGCATGGAAAGATTTAGGAAACTAGCTGGAGTGTGAGGTCATACTGAACGCTTTGGCTGATCTTTGTTGAAATTAAATCTACTTCTGTACTCTTCTACTTAAAAAAAAAATGAAATTACACAGAAAATAGGGCACAGTTGGCAGTCTTTTTAATCTTTATAATTGAGAGATTTAAATCCAATCCTCTGCTCCAAAGAACCACATGCTTTTACTGACAGAGTTTGTACACTGGAGGAAGAAATCAAGCTATTTTCTGTGGTAAATGGCACTGAGTAAAAACATGTATTTAGGTACATGAAATCAATACTGAAAGCTGAACTGAATTTACATATATGCACCGCCGAATTGTATTGTGTGATCAAAATTCAAAATGATCCTCTGTTAAAATAATGAGTTTGTGCTCTCTCTTTTAGACCCCGGCTGGACCAGCATAAACCGCGGCGTTCTGATCTGTGATGAGTGCTGCTCGGTGCATCGTAGTTTGGGTCGGCACATTTCCATCGTGAAGCACCTGAGGCACAGCGGATGGCCCCCCACGCTGCTGCAGGTGAGCGCCGTCAGGAGAAATGCACTGGCACTGTGTCTCTAAAACAATGCATTAGGTGAGATTGTGTGTGCACTGCTTAAGGTAAACATTAGCACAAAACCGACTCAGCGAAGAAAATGCAAATGAATATTTCTCCTCTGGCTTTACCTGCAGCATTTTCTATCGCTGTTACGATCTGGATGCTATTCTCAGCAACTGTGGTCCTCTTCATCTTTGTTTTGCATACTGTAATTGCCTCAGCATTGTTGAGACAATTGCTGGGTTGGTGAACTCAACAAGCAGTCCACTCTAACTCACTATGTGATATAATCATCTAGTGCATTTCATGAATCAAAAAGAAGTACCTTCAGTGTGACCTGTCAAGATGTGTGCAGTTCAAAATTTTACCCAAGCCCCTAAAATACATTTACAAAAGCTGCATGTTTGGTTCTCCCATGCTGTGTTGCACTGTCATAGCTGCTGTTATGTACAGTAAATACCTGATGAAATAAACCCATCACAATTTTGCTTTTGCAGATGGTCCAGACATTGGCCTGTAATGGAGCTAACTCCATTTGGGAGCACAGTCTGCTGGACCCTGCTCAGGTCCAGAGTGGTCGCAGGAAACCCAACCCCCAGGACAAAGTCCAGTGAGTATAAACTGAGCTACTGAAGCTATTGCTCCTCATAGAAGCACGAGTTATTGGCTATTTTGTATGGAAAGAGTGTTATGTGTTTGCATAATGTGTTTGTTCCAATGCACAATTGAACTCATTTTCTTTTTATTGCCGTATGGACTCTTAAGAGTGCAGTTATTCTAAGGGCCTTTGTAGAAACACTGTTTTTATAATGTACTTCTCTTCATCACGTTCATTGTCTTCTTCACAGCCCCACGAAGTCCGAGTTCATCCGAGCCAAATACCAGATGTTGGCGTTTGTGCACAAGCTTCCCTGCCGCGACGACGACGGTGTCACCACGAAAGACCTCAGTAAAGTGAGCAGCACGTCACAGTGCTTTGGAATTTAGTGTTAATATAGAGTATGCTGTCGTCATGTACTCATGACACGTGACAAGACACTGTGCCCACTGTCTGAGAGCAGCATAATAAAACTTTGTCATGATACTTATAAAACTAACAAATGACAAAATTACTCATGTAGATGAATGAACGCAGTGAAATGTACAGATTCATTTTGCTTTAGATCAATATATCATCCACAGCATTTAATTACACTGCAGTTTTCTCCTTATCCCTTGACATTCTGTTCTGGTAATATTTGAAACTAGTACTTTCCTATAAAATTCTTATCCTCACTTATATTACCAGTCAGCTTTATATGTGGCAAACATTAAACCGCTTATAAACCTATACCACATACTGTTGCATTTAAATACTGGCTCTAAAGATGTCGGAGGAATTTGTCTCACTCTCCTTCATCATCGGAACAATCCTCTTAGCAGGAAGTGTTTTGAATGATGCAGCAGGATGTAATAATTATCTGTGTAACATGGAGCTCCACGGTGCCTAATAAGAGGATTCAGCCTATTCAGTGTCTCTGGGTGCAACTTTCATCTCCCCACCCACGTCTTTCTCATCTGCCTCTTTCTCTTTTTTTGTTTCTTTTTAGCAACTTCACTCCAGTGTGCGGACGGGCAGTTTGGAAACGTGTCTCCGGCTACTATCCCTCGGTGCCCAGGCCAACTTCTTTCACCCGGTCAGTGCTGAAAACGTAAATAAATGTGACTAGTCCGTTATAAAAGATGATCGTAGTCGTGTTTTGTTAATGGTAACTGTTATCTGGACTTAAATAACAAAGACATTATGATAGTGTTGTACAGTCCGGTCTAGTACTGTCCAGTCTAGCACTGTCCAGTCTGGCTGTGCTTCCTGTGCTTGTGCCAAGATCACAAAGACTGAGATGGCAGTGACGGCCCTCAGCGCAGCACAGAAATGGAAGTTCTCTAACAGTTTTAAATCAAAATGTCAAGAAAGAATAAGCAATTTCTGATCAATAATACTCCCTACAGTCTTTATTTAGTCGTCAATCTATTTAAAAAGTCTCAATGTACATAGAAATAATCATTGACTAATCGAAAAATCAATTGCTGACTTCTTAACTTCTGAAATAATTGTTAGTTGCAGATCTACAAAGTCACTTCAGTCTGTGATTAAGCTGTGCTCCTGCTGCCCACTGCGTCCTGAACTATTGTAAAGTGTTACCTTTGACCTTGCAGGAAAAAGGCACCACCCCCCTCCACGTCGCAGCTAAAGCGGGCCAAATCCTACAAGCAGAGCTGCTCGTGGTGTACGGCGCCGACCCGGGAGCGCCGGACATCAACGGACGCACACCTATGGACTACGCTAAGTACATGTCAAACCTCTTACATTAAGGACAAAAACATTTACTGAACATGGTAAAGAAATGGAAAAATGTGAGAAAATATACAGCAAAGGTCATTGACTGTATTACCTCTGTTAATTAGCCACTTTATCACACGTTAAATATGAAGTGTGGTGTGAAACTTGTAGCACATTTATGAACATTTAAATCAGGAGTGAAATGATGAGTTTGTTCAGATGAGCAGAAAGAAATGATTTATTTATGGCCACGCAGTTTGTTCAGTTTGTCGTTCTTAGTTTTTGCGGATGTGCCGTCTTAATTGTGATTGCGATTATGGCTTCAGTCATTGACAAAAGGAAGTCTAAATAATATGAGAGCTCATTGTTTTCCACTAAAAAACTTATCCAACAACAAGACATGACTCACAGATGATGAATTTATCAATACTGGCTCTAAATATTAACATATGACATGGTGCAAACGGTTTCAGAGGTCATCATCTGGACAAAATTGTGTTGTTTCTCTACTTAAAAATCGACTTTCTTTCAATCGACACAACTGAAAATACTGTAATATTAAAATACTGTGTTTATCGCTTTAGGCAGGCGGGTAATGTGGACTTGGCCGAGCGTTTGGTGGAATGCCAGTATGAGCTGACGGACAGGTTAGCCTTTTACCTGTGCGGCCGGCGTCCAGGTGAGTCTGCTTCTTTCCTTTCCTTTCACATTACACTTCTGTTTTGTCTTGTCTGAATATCTGGATTTCTCTGTTGTAGACCACAAAAACGGACATTATATCATTCCCCAAATGGCGGACAGGTAATATTTTGAGTATGAATATCCTCTGCGTTGATTTGAGTGCATGAATTGACTTTTTGTGTCACTTTTCCGTGCTGTTTCTGCTGTTTCTTGACCCACACAAGTTAAAAGAGCGTCCCTAATTGCAGTGTAGTTCTTTGACCATAGGGTGTCACCAAATTATTTTCCCCTCCAAAGCTCAGACTGAATAATCTATGAATGAATGACATATGTCTGATGGTTCTCGTTTAATAGCACGACATATCAAGCATTTAAGTTTGAATTTAACCTGACTATGTAACTTTTCTGCACTGGAAATGTTAATGAATTGCTTGGAATGTTCTGTAATATGGCATTTCATTTATCTATCTTGCCTTCATTTAAATACAGATGTTTTTATTGCCCAGAAAATACCTGCACGATCCCCTGTAACGTGGTCTGAAGATGCCAAACTGTTCTTCTCCATTGACATAGATGCGTTTATTGTCATACTGTGGAACATTCCAGGCCAAGCTATAGCGTCTCCACGGACACAAACACTCCCACAAAAAAGTTACATAGCGCAGAAGTTAAAGTTTAAAAACATCACACACAGACTTTAGATCTGTTCATAGCTCCGCCTGTGAGCGCGAGTATCTCAAAAAGATCGTGTCCTGCATCTAAATGACCCACGTGACAATATCTCACAGCTCGTTTGCACATCTGGGCTTGTCGTCTGACTCAACCTGCATCTCTTTTAACTCTGGGAAATGATACTGCTTGAGAATAACGATTACGGTGGATTTGTTGTGGCTTTCCCTTTCCCTGTTCCTCTTCTATTTTTTCTCACTGAGTTTCTGTTCTCTCCATTTTGCTGCGCCTTGTGGACCAGAGCTCGTCCCAAGTGTCCCACACAGAGGTATCTTCACTTTCCTTCATTCTTCCCTCATGTGTTTAAATCTAACAGCATCTATTTTTTATTATTACTATATTGATTTTTTTTTCCTTTTTGCAATAAAAATTCTATGCAACCTGAGGCATTATGGCTCCTGTGGAAAATATTGATTTTCAGTACAAAAACAAGCTCGTATTGTATAATTTGCTGAAACGGGTTGTTGAAATATTACAGCAGACGTATTATACAGTTTTAACCATGCTGTAGTTGTTTCCCTGCTCATTTACCCTCTCAAAGCTGTGTTTAGTGTGATTCATGCATGTTTTAGTAATCTTTATACTCCTCCAGACGTCATTGCTCACTGCTCTGTTCTCCCATTTTATTTTCTTAATCATGAGCGTCGTGTAGTTGTTTTGGTACAAATAGGTACAAAAGCTGCACTGCTCTCTGTTGCAGTGACTTTTACTGCAGTGTTTGGTCCCATTGGGTTTTCTAATGTGGAAGTCAGCGCGATTGTTTCTTTGATCAAGTCGCTTTAAATCAATAATTTAAGATAATCATCCACAGATGAAGATTATTACAAAGCAGACACGAGCACAATGTGTCTTCTTTAAAGTCTAAAGTGTGTGTTGTACAAAATGCACTCTTAAGTTTATTGAATTATCCTTTTCTAATTAATATTGTAATTAGAAGCATTTATATTTAGGATATATATTTAGGGACGGGACTAAACCACATCTATAAACCACGTCTATAAACCACATCTATAAACCACGTCTATAACGGGACTAAATCATGTCTATAACGGGACTACGTCTAAACTAATTGTACGAGTCCAGGTTTGAAATGGGACAAAACTATTACTATAAAGTTTTTCTAAATCAAAACTAACACAATAATGTAGGATTTTACTGAAGTATCTCTGAGGTTTTCTTATATATACTTTATTGCAGTACTGTATTACCAAACTGTACCTTGTAAATCCAAACATTATTCTTTATTCCCTTTCTAACCAATGTTCCCCAAAGTAAAGTATTGCAAGTATTGATTTTTCCCTGTAGCCAGTGTGTCCACTCTGTCCTAAACCCCAGAGGACAGTCTTAATCTTTCACCGTGCTCCAGTGGGACTCTTCTGACACATTTTATGTTTGTGTTGTAGCCTGGACCTCTCAGAACTGGCCAAGGCTGCCAAAAAGAAGCTGCAAGCGGTAAGAAAATCACTCATGCTCCTCCAAATAGTTCAACGCTCTGCTCTCAGTTTATTTGTACAGTTTACACTAAGTAATTCAAAGTGCAGAGTACGAGAGATGCATTGAAATAAAAAATAAAATGTGACGTTATTGTCCTTTTTGTCTTGTTTTTTTTGTTAAGTCAACTTGATGGTAAACAAACACATGAAAAACTAAAAGTGTTTGTACCAAATGTTCCCTAAAAATCCATTTCAAAGATTAGATTTGACAGGAAAAAACATTACAGTTGAAAAAATACGTTCTGTATCTTATTCCTCACAGTGTTAATACAATATTGAGCACAACACACATCATAAAAGTGGTTTGTTCCTCTGTTTTCGCAGCTCAACAATCGTCTTTTTGAGGAGCTGGCCATGGACGTGTATGACGAGGTGGACCGCAGAGAAAATGATGCAGGTAAACCTCCAATTACCTTTAAGATTTTTCTTCTCCGAGCTTAAGAGGGACTTCCATAAAAGATCTCTTACTCCACCAGATACTAAAAAAGGCAGCAGTGGTTTAGAGAGAGAGGACTGGATGGAGGGAGGAGGGAGGAGAGAGGGAGGAAGTGACTAAAATGCCCGTCTCTCCTCCTCCTTCAATCTCTCTCTCTTTATTTGGGGCTTTTTCCTTTGCTCCTGTTCGGTTACAAGTATTTAAATAGTTCTCATTCATGACAGAAGCACCACAGGTAAGGTCTGTCTGCACAAAGTTTGGAATAAAAACACTAACTTTTTACTCACACTAGTTATCCAAGATGTTTTCATTCACAGTTTACATTTTTAAAAGTTGCTTATGTAATTTTGCTACGAATGAACACTTTGGTCTAATTTATCCTCCCACATTTCTCCATTATTTTTCTTTTTTTCCTCTTTATAGTTTGGCTCACCACCCAAAACCACAGCACTTTGGTCACAGAACGCAGCGCAGTGCCATTTCTACCAGTCAACCCCGAGTACTCCGCCACACGCAACCAGGTAAGCTCTTTAAAGACACACTGCAGGTTTTCACTTGTCATTAATGCGGTTACACAATTAAAGCGAGAAGTACATGTCTGCTGGCTCTATTGATGGTGTTATGATGAGCAGAGGAGGAGGAGGAGGAGGAGCGCTGTCATGATATTTCAGTTTAAATTTTAAAGAATAGACTCATTACCAATCAGTTGATCCACAAATAATCATTTTAAAGGTGTTTTTCTACTAGTTCTGAAGAAACTTAAGATAAAACTCTCAAGAAAAGTTAGATTTTTCTCAGTATTGATGCGTTTAAACATCGATTAGGATCTGATTTTTTTTATACTTTCAACAACCTTAAGCAGGAATTACTTTACTGGAGGAAAGTTGTGACCCATTTTCGTTTGCCTGCCAGGGTCCTGTGTTTATCCAAAGGGCACAAAGTGGTGTCTTGAATATGTTCTTTCCAGCTGTGGAGCTCCGTAGTGTAAGCGGTTACTGTTTGACATGGGCTAACAGGAAAAATGCACATGTGGCTCCGTTTACTCTTCCCTGATTGGACAGTCCGCTGTGGTCAACTCCTGCCGTCTATTTATAGTAGAGAAGACCTTTAAGGCTTTGCTGTAGATTCTTGTGAATGAAATGGTGCAGTGAGTTAAAGAGAAAGCATTTGAGTAGAATTAGGTGTCATTAAAAAAGAAAAAGAAGATGACATTTTATATAATTTTAATGAGAGTAAAGAGTGAGATGAGTGATGAGTGCTGAGTATTTACAGTAGAAGACACACCACTCTTAAAAAGCATACATCATGTCATAGTATTTCCTGTAGTATTAGTATTAGTAGTAAAAATATGTGTACACTGGCAGACTTTAGAACAACTCTGGTGAAGATGCATGGACAATAGAGTTTCTTGTGAATGAAATCGTGCTTAGTTATAGTTCAAGTTTACGTTTTCCTTCACGCCTTTGTGCTTATGTAATTGTACGATTTACAAGGCTGTATTCACAAAGTTTTGAGTGTTTTGTTCCTCTCACTGGGTTTTTCCACTGACCGCAGTCGCCTCAAAGGCACCACACTGCTCTCGGTGTTGGCTTAAATGGCTTTTGCATAAGACAAAACTCAAACGCTGTGCTGCTTCTGCGAGGTAATATCGGCGCATTGAGGGTCTAAACTTGGCTCTCACGTCTTCCTCTCTCTCACAGGGCAGACAGAAGCTGGCTCGGTTCAATGCCCGAGAGTTTGCGACGCTCATCATCGACATCCTGAGTGACGCAAAGAGGAGACAGCAGGGAAAAGGTCTCAGCAGCCCCACCGGTGAGCCGCACAGAGGGAGGGGGAGAGGTGACGGAAAAGACTTAAACAGAATACAGACGAGTGCATGTTGTAAACTTGGAATTACCTGTGGCATTTGTGTTGCAGAAATACAGCAGATTTAAGTGCCAAGACAATGTAGATTTGAAGCTGTACTTTATTAGCATATGTCTGTTTAGGCCTTGTTCAGTTCTGGATTATAGTCAGTCTTTCCGTCCTCCGTATCGAGTAAAAACAAAACCTATGCTGTATCATAAAACATACAAAACTACTGCAGGTCATGGCAGCATTTAACATTATTTCACACTTTAATAACGGCAAATAACTGCACGCTGCATAGATCAGTTTCATTTTAAACAGCGGTAACACTATGAGACGTCTCCATCGTATTTTGCTGATCACAGTGTCTCTTTGTCAGACCCTCTGGACCTGGGCATAGACGATGACCAGCACGACTACGACAGTGTAGCCTCAGACGAAGACTCCGACAGCGAGCTGACCGCACAAAACAACAACAACACGCAGCGCAGCAACCGGGCCAAGGTAACGCCGCCTCTTTTAGGGGTCGTCTGATATCGGCTCAAAAAATCTATATGGAAACACGGTTTGTTTTGCTTTTGGGATCTAGAGCCAATTTCATGCAGATGCCAATCAATATCTTCTAAGTCTAAGTAAGGACCTCGAAATGGCAGCTGTGTAACTTTTGTGGAAATAATCGGTCAATGTATTTATCTAGAGTAACACTGAATTGTTTGTGTAATTATTTTAACTCTGTGACTCGTCTGACAGACCTGATACACTGAGCACAAGGGACAGAGCAGAGGAAATTATGTGATATCTGTGAATTTGTCATTACTGTCTTTAAAAAACATAAGAAATCCGTATTGACACTGATGTGTATTATACATTCATCATTTGAATTTAAGCCTTTAACAAAACTGAGATCTAGACAGTGTACCTCTCCTCTTCTATATCTCTGGGTCTTTTCTCCTTGAGACAGCCTGTCCCAGCATGCTTTGCAGGGAGTGGCCATTAGAAGGGTTGCACATAGCTCCTCAGTGACATCACCAGTTATTCTGGGCCTGTGTTTGGAGGCCATTGTTCAAAAAGTGAGAGGAGGGAGCAGTGGAAGGGAAGAGGAGGCAGACGAGAGAAAACTGGTGCAGAGAGAACATAAATCATCAATTCCAGAAGTTTTGTGACGTTCTGACCCACATAAAATACAGTATGTTGCCCATGTAGGACGTCCTCCTGTAGGATGTCCTCCTGTAGGATGTCCTCCTGTAGGATGTCCTACAGTCAAGAGTGGTCACTATTCAGTAAATGGATAATTAAACTGGTGCAATCATGAGGACTAAGAGCAAGTAACTGAGAAAAAATGTGATTCTATTGTACCTCTACTCCCAAAAAGTAAAGCTAATGTGCTGTTTTTATGTCATCATTCAGAAAGACTGATTTGATAAAGCTGGTCACACACTAGAGGAGAAGTGATTCAGAGCATGTGAAAAGTGAAGAGCTCCACTGTTTTTGATTGATTCCATAGATGCATCTTCTGTAAATAATGTTGAATGTAGGGATGGCAATTTTGAGAAAAAATGTTTTAATGTTCAGAAGATGCTTTAACAAAGCATCAGGACTGTGCTGAATTGTGATTCAAGTTTAGCACAAATGTGAATGGACCATAAAATTAACCATAAAAGGGCAGAATTATCACTTCATACCCTTGTTTGGGCAATTATACCAGAGGTTATTTTTGATTATATTAATTATAAACAGTTTTGCATATCTAATACTTGCAGTATTATATTTTGTTTCTAAGTCTCCTCTGAGTGGTGTGTAGTAGTTCTTCTTTCAGTGCTGGTTTGAGTCTTTTGGCGTCGGGTGCTGGTCATGTCGTTGGTTTGTTGGACGGGCTCAGGCTCGTGCTCCAGGTCACAGGACGTTTGTTTAAACTTTGAGGTTCAGTGTCTGTGTGTCCAGCTCTGTTTTCACATCCAGCAGCAGTCAGCAGCACATTTCCTCTGATCCTCTGTGCTACACGATCTAAACCACACGTGCAAAAACAAGATTAATGCTGAGCCACAGTTTTACAGCGACTTTATCTTGAAGAGTTTTTAATTCAAGCCACAAGGGGGCAGTACTCTGCTCTGCGCTCCAGGGGAAGTGTCCTGTGTAAAGAGGGATGACACTTCTCCCCAGAACTTTTGGACTGTTTTGTAGAATCCATGTCAGATTTATACTGTAAAGGTTTCTGCATGTAAGGAGGAATATGAGCTGACAGTAGATCAGTAGGTTTGATCTACCTACATTGTGTACAGTTGTGTCCTTGAGCAATGCACTTAAACCACATTAGGTTCTAGTACCTACCTGTGTATGAATGTGTAAGTCTGAGTGTGTTTTTGATGCTGCTTTTAGGGAAAGGTTGCAGGATTGACAGCCACATCTCTGCATGGCGTCCATCATCGTTGTCGTGCACCTGAAGAGGGAGTGACACGATTTCCATGAGACGAGACACGAGAGTTTGGCATAATGGATAAAAAATTAAAGATCTTTTGGCTTCACCATGACTTGATTTGCTTTCTTAAATATCTTTTGTTGTCTTTGTAGCTCTGGTGTTTTGAGCTACAGCTTCTCAAGAAACGAAATCCCTTTTTTGTCCGATCCAAATGCCACGTGTTTACAGTTTTGTCTCGCGAGATCTTGTCCCATCCCTTCTGTTTTCCACACTGATTCGACCCGTCTCCCTCCTGTGTCTGTTCAGAGTATGGATTCCTCAGACTTGTCAGATGGGCCCATCACGTTGCAGGAGTATCTGGAGGTGAAAAAAGCCCTGGCCTCATCTGAAGCCAAAGTGCAGCAGCTCATGAAGGTCAACAACAACCTGAGTGAGGAGCTGCGCAGGCTGCAGAAAGAGGTGAGTCTGACACGGGCAAAGAGCGACTTCCAGAGACCGAGATGGAACATGTCATACATACAGTGTGTTTCTACTCACTAGACCTAGTTAACGTGTATCACAGTTGATGTTAGGCTTTTATTTGTTCATGTTTTCATGTGTTTCTACTCATTGGGTGTTAGTCCTCATAAATCCCTATATTCACTTTATTTCCATTCATTATTTTATACTGTGGCCTCAGTTTATTTAGAGTTAGAGTTAAAGAACAGAGACGTTTACACACAAACCACAGACACATCGACAAACTCAGGTGAACTGTGCCCATCCATCCAACCCCTGACCATTAAAACTAATATATCTCATGACCAATACTGTATGTAGCCCTCCCTTTCCCTGGACATGGACCCACTCAGTGTCCTCCTCCCCAGTTTGCTGTGTTGGCTACACTCAACAAATTTTCACCTCAGAATCTTTGCTTTTACTCCAGTTTTCACAGCATTAAGGCGTTAAAGTGTGACTGCGCTTACTTCAAAATAAAATGGGCTTTATTCATTGAGAATATATGAGAAAATAAAGAGTTTAACATCATGAAAGCTGTTGTCAAAAGCAAAGTCGTGTTCACATACTTGTTGTTGAGTGTAAATGTGAAGTTTTGATGCTTGTTTGACCTCAGATGACACCTCCCCATGTCCCTCCCTCACCCTCCATCCTCACCCTCCTCTCTGTAGATCACGCGGATGCAGACAGAGAACAGTTCACTGCGGGGGGGACAGCCGGCCGGGGGGGCGGGAGGGCAGGGTCCCGGCGGTCCCGGAGGAGGAGGGGGGCACTGGGTGGGCGGCGGGGGGCGCTCCGGGACGGGGGCGGCTCTCAGTGTGTTTGGTCCTAGCACAGAAGCACAGGGGCTGCCCTCCTCCGGGGCCCCTCACTCCCACCACAGACGGGACAGACAGGCCGTGTCCATGTATGAGCCCGGGGCCGCTCCGGGACCCACTGCCCACGGCACCCCAGCCCTGGACCCCCTGTCAGCGCGCCTGCAGCCCCTCCACTCGCCCAGTGTAAGTTAGACCCCACTGTCCTGTTGCCTCCTGTTTACCTCCTGCTTTAAATCTGAGCAGCTCTGCACATGAATGTTCCTCACCTCAGAACCTCTGGAACGCCTTGTTTCTTTTGAAAACTCCAGTTGTGTATTTCATTCCCGTCACAGAATGATCAACTTAATATTTACTGTTTGTTATGACAACGTAAAGCTTTAACATGGGCACAATTTAAAGCTCCTGGATCATGAAAACTGACACTTTTGAGCTTTTAGCCGTGTTAAATGATCGTTACATCCTCAAACACAGACCTGGAGTTGTGTTTTGTTTCATTCACACATTTTTGAGTCACACTTTATTATTAGTCTGTAACATCTACAAAGCTCAAAATGCGACGTTCCACCTTGTGATGTCATCAAGTGGTAGTTTTCAAGTGAACAGCTCCTTTTTACCTTTAGTTCAGTCGAGATAAGTGGCAATTCCAGCTCAGAAATGATCCAGATGATTCTAGTGAAGGTGTATAAAGTGTTTTGTTTTCAGTTTGAGAGAAGAACTCAGTCTAAATCTGCAGGTTTGTGCGTTAAACGTGTGAGAATGAAACAAAACACAACTCCAGGTCTGTGTGTGACGAGGAAACGACCTCAGATCAGAGAATAGTGTGATATGGCCCTTTAAATCACATGTACTTTTAATGATGTTCTCAAACAGACAATGCACAGCTGGAGCATCACCTCTTGTTCTCCTCTTAGCTCTACGTTTGACCTGTGACCTTTTACAGTGAATGTTTAAACACACATTACACAGACGGGTTTGTTCGCTCGTGTCACTGGTGTAAATACACAAACCTCAGCTGTACATTCTTCTGTACACATCAGCTCGACTTCACCTTGTGTCTTTCTCAGACTTTGACTTGTCTCTCTCTGTCTCCGTCTTCTCATCGTCCTCGTGTCGTTTGCTCCGCAGCTCCGCCGTACATCTGTCTCATTCCGTTTCATCTTTGTACGTGTCCATCTCTTCTGCTTCATCGGCTAACACTGAATCAACGCTAGTGTTGATGTGAAGCGAGACTTTCGCTGGTGTCGAATGCTGTTTAAAGGCTCGGTAGAGGCTGGGCAGAGGCATGGAGACGTGATGCAGTGAATGAGAAGCAAACTGCTCCCTCAACGTGGTTTCTAATGTTTTAAATATGTTCCTTCTCTTTCCTCTTTCCCTTCATGCTAACCTTTCTCTTGGTCCATTCACTGTCCCTCTGTCTCGTCCTCTGTTCCTCTGTCCACAGATGAGGAAGGGCAGCACAGGAGGACCAGTGTCTTACGGAGGTCATCATCTGTCCAGCACCACAGAGATGAGCCGATACATGGTGAACATCATTATGTCAACTCCAGTGGTGTAAATGAATCATTACACAACATTTATCATCTGTTTTTGTCTTTCACAGGTGCCTAAATCAGAGAAGCACGGCAGCGGCACCGACAGCGACTATGACAACACGCAAACCTACGACGTCTCCATAAGGTCGGGCGCACAAAATTCCGCTGTAGAACATTCCAGAACATGTTGAATTGATTTGTCCTGTCCTGTTTTCAGTATGGGCCGCAGCAGTGAAGAGGAGGGCCGCGGGGAGTCTGAGGACGGAGGAGGAGAGCTGGGAGAGCCAGACCCGACGCTGCCCTGCACAGAAGACGTCATTCTGAAAACTGAACAGGTGACCAAAAACATCCAGGAGCTGCTGAGGGCCGCGCAGGAGTTTAAACACGACAGGTGAGAAACATGAGCTCTCCAAATGACAAGAGTTTAGAGAAAGAGTAACAGGCACAAGCAGCAAATACACTTGATGAGTTTTGTGATAATTTATTCTTGATGTTGTGACGTCTTTGCTTGTAGCTTTGTTCCATGTTCAGAAAAGATCCACTCCGCAGTCACAGAGATGGCCTCCCTTTTCCCCAAAGTAAGATTTATGTTTTTCTTTTTAAATCTTAGTAAAGGATACATGAATTAATAATTGCAACTAAATTAATACTCTTATTAATATTATTCTGTGACCACTGCAGCATGTTTCACAGTGATTTTGTCTTTGTAAAACATATATATCATGATATGACATAAGCTTAGATACACGTGTCTTTAATCAGCCCTAGAGTTGAATAGAGTTGATTAAAGACACGCTCTGTGCATCAGTGACTCAACTAAAACATGCAGCCCCTCGGAATGGAAAAAGATGTTAGAGTTTTCCCTGTATGATCAGATCAGACCGTATGTTTACAGCAAACTCTTAGTAAACAGAACACAAAGAGTATTTATCTGTAAAAATGCAGATTGAACAGTTCACTCTGGTACATTTCAAACTAAACCTTCTCTTAAACCGACTGAGTAAACACCTGTACTGTCTTAATCTGTCTTGTCCTTGATCTAACCTGTGTGTGTCCTGCAGCGCCCCGCTCTGGACGCGGTGCACTGCTCCCTGCGGCTGCTCGCCTCCAGCGCGTCGCGGTTACAGGTGGAGTGTCGTAAAGCGGCCCCCGCAGACCCCGGGGCCCCGGCCGTGGACTACCAGCTCCTCACGCAGCAGGTCATACAGTGTGCGTATGACATCGCCAAGGCAGCCAAACAACTCGTCACCATCACCACGCGAGAGAAAAAACAATAAAACACGTCCAGAAAGAAGAACGGAACTAAAGGATCGAAGGGCTTCTCACGTGGATGGAAAGAGGGATTTTTGGACGCTTTGGTGCGAGGGAGAGGAGTCCAGGTGTAAGAGGATGCATGAAAGTCCAAAAGGCAAAGCGTAAAACCACTACAGAGCTATTTTACAAAAGAGGAGGAGAATGTCGACAGAAAGGAGGCAGTTTTTTTTTGGGACGACCATTTTGACAACTGGAAAAACCGTGAAACTGTGACGCACCAAAGTGAAATACAACAACGATGCACAGAGAACTGGAAACACTATTTATTATTTCGTCTTCCTGGCTTTTGGAAGACATTTTCTACACTAAAAATGGTTGTCAGTGGATGTCAAGAGACCAGCTCCTCTCTCTCTGCACTCCTTCCACCGGGCCACCCTCTTTCACGCCACAAAACCGTCCCAAAAAGTCCGTAAACCTTTGCAGCTTAACACTACAATTACCACTCTCCAATGCGCCCTCTACTGGTGAAACACAGCATGATCCGGCATGTTTTCATTTCTCTTTATTATTATTTTTTGTTACTTTTTTACACGATGCAGATTTGGTGACGTCTGCAGTTCTAAAGACGAGCATTACTGACTTACAAAACACTTACACTGGAATAATTATTGTTATCATTTATCCTATGTTTTTGTATTGATATTTTATTGTCTATTTGATTTAACTGTTTATTTCATTGTCTCATTTAGTGGCAGAAGGAGATCCACACGAGGATATCTCATTTACAGACTTCACCTGTGAAAAGGTCCTGTTGTTATGGCTGAATTATAATGAAGAGTTAAAGTTGCCAAATATGAAAGAGGCAAGTTTTGGGTCAGACTAAAAAGCCCTGTTTACCTGATCATTTTACAATCTTTTTATATTATTTAGCTAAAAAGCGAGTGGAATCATCTCAAATACTTTTAACTGTGCCAAGTAGATGTAAAGAGCGTTACGGTGGGTTATTGATTATTGTTGTACCCAGAATTATTCAGGTATATTGGGGAAATTGGGTGTTTTTATTTTGCTTGTTCTCGTCTAAAACAGTTTGTACTTGGAGAATTAGAGAATTAAACTGCCTTTAATCTTTTGAATGAGGATGTCCAGTCTGTTTCCAGTATAAGGCTCTTAGTTGGCGCAGCAGTGGGCATCCTGTCCCCGCCCACTTCTCTGATTGGTCAGCCTCGGTCATGCGCTCAATGAGTGATGGGTGAGTTTAACCAATCACAGAAAAAAGTGAACTTTTAAACCTCAAGTCTACAAAAATCTGTATTTTTTATACAGATTGATATTGCTCCACGTCCTTCGCTGCGTCTCAGTCCTGCTCAAACACGATCATACAAACAGATGTGTTTTTTTCAGTGACGTTTGTGTCCCTGATTGGCTGATCCACCTGTCAATCACACCCATCTGAAAACGGGGAGCTTCAGTATTGATCTGTGTTTTCTGGACTCCAGGTAAATTACTGTACACTGTGTTCAAGGTAAACTTATCCCACTAAGTGCCACATAAGATTTGGCTCTTTGAGTTCACCCAGCAGGTCAAAACAAGATGTAAACTGGGTCTAAAGTGCGACTACAGCGTGTACTGGCCCTCTGATACAAATGAACAGGAGAGAGTCAGATTTGTGACGACAGACCCGTTTGTTTCTCTGTGAACTTGTTTTTTTCTGCTCATTCTGGTGATTATCTTGATTGGTGATTATCACGATTATATAAAATGTCCCACAAATGATTATTGTCGACCCTTTTTATCACGATAAATGATATTATTGTTTATTGTTCTATCCCTAATCAGGACAAACCCAAAGGAGCCTCAGTTTGACTAGAGGTAAATAATATAGAAAAATCAATGTGTGTTTTTCAGTCAGACACAACCTCTTCATAATTATTGGTGAATAATTTTGGGTGCAACAATAAAATAATATAATCAGAGTGCAGGACGGTCCGTGTGGTCCGTGTGGTCCGTGTTACTCGCGTTGAAACAGACACTAAAATACCAGGATGTTTACATGACTTGTATCTAAAACAATGCATTATTTCATTATTTCAGCCTTGGTCTAATAGAGTTTAATAGAGTTTAATAGAGTTTAATAGAGTTTAATAGAGTTTAATCACGCCATCGCCTGCTCATGTGGCCTCTCTGTTTGAGCATTGGGAACAATTTCTTTTTCAAATTAAAATGTTTTTGTTTTGTGCAGAGATAACTTGATAAATTCAGATTGTACTTTTTATTGTAAATCACAAACTTACTATATTTTCATTGTTAAGATGTGTCTTTGGGTCAAATTCAGTCGTCGTTGTTTGAAATTTGCCTTTTTCAAATGACTTTCCTTCCAAGGAGTACATTTTATTTTTCATTGCTTGTATTTTTGGCTGTAACTGCATTATAATTTAAATAACGACACTTGAAAATGAGCTTAACCTTTTACCCAGTGGGATATTTCTCTTATTTCTCTCTTTTTCTCTGCTTTTTGCTGATGTGCCACTGTACGGGAGACTCATGGTCAGATTGTTTTGAATGAATCTGAATGTCTTGCACATTATTATGATTTTTTAAACTAAATTTGACCACTTAAAATATGAAACACTTCAGATGAATGAGTGTGGGCCAAGTCGGAGAACGCCTTTTTGACTGGTCGTGTTGAATATTAAATGCATATATTTTCATGTTAAGTCGTTAAGCTATAAGGATTATACTGGGAGATATTTATTTCTATTGAGCCAAATAAACTTCAGGTTTAAGTTGTGACACCCAACGTACTTAAAACTAAACTTTTGCATCTAAGAAAGTCCTGGTTTATCAAAATTACTATGTACAAATGTGGATAAAACTGTGACAACACTCAAAAGTTCATTTTCCTGGGCGATTATTTTTAGTTTTTGCTTTAATATTTGGTTTAAATCATGTCAAAATGGGTCATAAATGTTATTAAAATGATCTCTATACATTTCTAACGCATAATTTGCTTGGAACTGGACACGTTTTCTCATTTTAACTGCAGTTTATTTTTATTCTATTGTATTTTCAAAGTGCAGATTGTGTTGTCCTTGTATTATTTTATTTTTAAGTACACTGGCTGTCTTTAGAAAAAAACCCTGAAGTTCTTTTAGGCTCTGCTCTCATCTCAAATCGTCTCAAAACGCACATCCCAGAAATTCATGGACACTTAATGGTGCCTCGAGTGTGAATGTTCAAAATGTTTTATCACAATTTCAGCACATACTTTCCAGAGTTTAACAGTTTTTGGGACACTCAATAAACAACAAATGGACCAACTTTCCACAAATAAAAGACGTTTAGAGCCGGTCGAAGCGGAGCCACTGGCGGTGCATTGTGGCCTGTTTTACTGGCATGTTTCAACACTTTGGGAGAGATCTTTTAACAGAAGATAATGTATAAAAGTAGAGAAAACAATGACTGACTTACAAGGTCAAATCGTAATGTAAACTCATAAGCTGTACATTTGTAATAAAATAATAAAACAATAATTAATTGTCCTTTTGAGTTTGTCGTTCTTCGCAGGACGTTCAGGTCAAGTGGGAGTAAACACCGAAACGTCGCACGAAACGTTTCAAATAGAAGAAGTGGGCAGTACCTGGAAAACTAAAGAAAAGAGAAGGCGACGTGTAAGGAGCAGCGTGATCAGACTGACAGGTGTCCACACTTTAAACTCCGCCCCTGCAGGTGTTTGTATCAGAAACACCAGGATCAGGGAGCGGCCACTGGACCCGGGAGAAATTCATTTTTACACATTTTTGACCACAAAGCTGCAAATTTGCACTAAAATTGACAAGGACTAGGGACAGTAGACACTTTTACATGCCACATACAGAGTTCAGTCTGGAGTTTGATTTGTGCTGTTTCTGTGGAGTTTGTTCTCACTGTGTCTCAAATTAAACTCATGCAGACTCATTCTTCAGGTTTTTATTGGATGATACAGATGCACACGGCTCCTACAGCCAATCACAGGCATCGACATAATTCCCACAGTTAGATGAGGTCAGCTCGTTTGTCCTTCAATACATTTACATTTTTATGCAGTGAGATTAGAGATCGATTGAAGTGTTTGTTTTTTATCATGGCTGATGGTTTAAAAAGCAACAGCTGATATTTTTGGGCAGATTTTGGTTGGTTTTTTTCCAAATTATGTGATTTAAATTGACCTCAAACTCACCCACAGAACTTTAGCACAAATCTACAGGAGCTGGAGTCATGTTTTCAGTTGTGTCTTTGCACTAAAGTGTTCAAATATTCTGCATGTTCTTTAAGCTCAACCAAATATCGCCCTGTGCTGAAAATTTTAAGTCGAAATCCACTAAAAAGAGCAAATATCAGCCCAATGTATCGGCCGACGTCTAAGTGAAACACACAACACGTCTCAAATGATCAGAGCACTGGGTAAAGTTAAATTATGTTCTTGGATAAAAAAATACTTGACTTACACAGTGTTCTTATTTATAACAGAAACATTCCCCAAACCCCGATCGCTTACTTCAATGTTCTTATTTTTACACAAAAATCTAAAAACTTCTACTTCTGTACCTTTAACTGGCACTGACTTCTACAGTTTGTCGCTTATAACAGCAACAAACTGTATTTTTCACACAACTACATCATAAAACATTTAAAAACTTCATTATGCAGCTTCTTATTGTACCATCTATAAAAACACTGTCCCAGTACAGAACACAGGAATAATCTTAACAGTGAGAGGTAAAATATGTAAAACACTGAGGAGTGAAAGTGGAAAAACAATAAAAAATGTCCTGTTGTTCCAAACTGCAGTTTTATGGATATTCCTCTGAACTGGACGAGCTCGGCAGTAAAACACACTCCTTTTTTCTGCCTCTTTTGCGCCTCCTTTTGGAGAGTCGCAGCCTGTGGTGGATCACATCTGTAACACAGACACACATTTATGTTGGGATATAACAAAACTAAAGGGGATTTGATAGGACTTGACGTCTACACTTCATCCTGGAGGTGTTTAAATGTAATACCCCATATTGAACAGCAGGTGTCACTCATCACACAAAGTCAGAGGAAACCTGCAGAGATCCTAATAAAAGTTAAATCTGTGATAAAGTTGTGAGAGTGAAGACGTTTTGCTGCTTTTTAGCTTTTACAGTGGATCAGACCTGGATGACTGAGGAATTACACAAACATCTGCTAAAATATCCTCTTTTTTCTGATACTGCTGCTTCCAATCACTATAAACGCTGATTTATTTTCAGTTCCAAGGTTTTTTGAAGTAGTAGAAGTGTTTTTTTCAGTTGAAGTAGTGAGTCAACTGCTCAGTACTCGTGGGTTATTACAGTCGGACTAAAACTTCACTTAGAAATATTCAATTTTAGATGCATTTGTTTAGACGTCTTTTAAAATACAGGTTTGTTCCATAAACTTTTGGACCTGCCGTGTCACCTGCTCAGTTAAATTGCATTATTCTTATGACATGGTCGGTCTTTTACCTGCCACGCTGTCGTAGTCCTGCTGAGGGTCGTGCCAGTACAGACTCGTCCCTCTTCTGCACTGTCTGTAGAGTCGTGTGTGGAGGATGGACAGGGTCAGGAGGACCAGGAGGAAGCCCAGCGCCCCCGCGGCCCACACGCCCTCCTCTGTGCGGGGCGTCCTCTGAAAGTTCAGCCCTGCGCTCTGACCTCTGTGTCCCGGGTCACACTCACACTCTGGGTTTGTTTTACACTGACAGTCTTCACTTTTGGGCGCGTCTGCCTGAGTTTGTGACGCAGAATCAACGCCTTTTGATTCACTTTGTGGAGATTTTACATCATTGTTCATCTTTTCTATTTCTCTTTCTTTTAAATCTATTACTTCGTTGAGTTTTGACTTTGCAGCAGCTTTATCCGTACCTTTGTTTTTGTGATTAAAGTCAGTCTTGTCGTTTGAATCCACAGAGTGTATTTGTGCTTGTGTTTGTATCACAGAAACATTACTGATCCTTGATGTATTTGACCTAAACTTTTTGTGGATGTGATTTTCTTTGAGGCTTGTGGACGGGGACAGAGCGTCCTTTGTGCCGCTTTCATCCCCATTTGGTGATGCGACGCTTTGAAGCTGGTGGATAACGCCGCTCGTCTGGTCGTTTGTAACTTTTGGAAAATCCGTGGTCGTCCGCACAGCTGCTCTTTTCACTCTGTCTCTGCTCAGATCGATAAGTTCAGTTTTCATGTTTAAATGTAGTTGTGTCTTGTTCATTTCTTCCAGTTGGGATGAGATGGTTTGTTCACAGCACTGCATCAGAGACCCCTGAACAAAAATACAGTAAAAATATAGTAATTTGTTATTTTTCCAGTGTCTGCTCCTGCTGATTCTTTACACACCTGGAAATTCACTCAGTGTCTAACTGTGACTCAAACATTTTACATTGTGTATTTTATTTGCCCGGAATCCAGACTCGACACACATGTGGACACACACACGTGGACACACACACGTGCACACACACGTGGACACACACGTGGACACACACGTGGACACACACACGTGGACACACACAGGTGGACACACACACGTGGACACACACACGTGGACACACACACACACGTGGACACACACACACAGGTGGACACACACACGTGGACACACAGGTGGACACACACACACAGGTGGACACACACACGTGGACACACACACATGGCTGAATCCCTGTGTGACTAAATCAGGGGCGTCAAACTCACACTGGGCCAAAAATTAAAAACAGACAAATTCACAAACTCAATATTTACTAAAAATCGTCTGCACCTGATGTGACGTTTAACCTTTTCATCTGGAAACAAACTTTAGTTTTGCTTAAACAAAATCTGGAACCAGTCAAGTTTGAAATTATGACCAAATGAGAAATTAAATTTGAAATGAAACACACATCAGTAGAATAATTTCTTATATAAATAAATAAAATAAATGATGTCTCTCTGTAGTAGTTTTGAGAAGTAAATTGGTCTCTAATGAGACTCTAATGAGAAAAAGAGGAGCGCTCGTCAGTCTCCACCACTGTGTACTAGCAAAGCATTCTGGGATTTGTAGTATTAGTGGTGCAACATAGTGGTGTAATATAATTACACTGCGGGCCAGATTTGGCCCCTGGGCCTGAGTTTGACATACATGCACTAAACTCTGTTAATCTGAGGTGAGTTTTGATTTTATATTTTTTGACCAATGAGCTCCTTCGTTTCACATGCGTCACTGAAAAAACTATATCTGTATCGACTGGACGACTTGAGACGTAATATTTCAAAATCAAATGTATAAAAACACAGAGATCGTTCTGGATTTGTCAGGCTGCTTCATATGAAATGTTTGGTCTGTGGGTTGTTTTGTTGAAGGACTCCACTGAAAAAGAGATCTCTGTTATGTAAAGGTTAAATACATAAAAAATAAAATAATGTGATCATTTCCATCTGTTTCTATTGTTTCTGTTGTGCTGATGTTAGATCATTTTAGATTTCTATGTTTAACCTTAAAACAGAAAACTGAAGTGACTGTGAGATTTTATCCTGGTTTTCTTGTGTCATCTCATCTCCTCAAGTAAACACAAAGAGAAACACTTTGTCGTTATGATTTGTCTAACCTTCTTCCCTCGGAGCTGGTCCTGATCCTCTGATCTGGTCAACAGAAGGTTGTAGTGTTTCTCACGTCTCCGCTCTGCAGCCTCAGGTTTGTTTGAGCTCGTGCCATTGAGCCAGTCACATATTTGTGAAGACACCAGAGTGGACACCTCCAACGTCCGACCCCAGGACGCCAACGCAAAGGGCTGGAAAAGGATCAGAAGTGACGAATTGTGTTTTCTTTTGTGTGTTTTAGCAAAAGACGAAGTTGAATGTGATGTAAGACGTTTGTGTGTCTGTTTGTCTGCGGCTTGGACGAGCAGACAAACAGACACACAAACGTCTTCACTCTTACAACGATTTGTCCAGTAACAGATTTAGACTTTTCCTTTAGACCTCAGGCACAGACATGTTTGTGTATTTATTCATCTCACTCTGTTTTTGTCCAGGTTCTTGTGCGGTGTGAGGATATAATCATCGATACAGGACCGAGCCAGAGCAGACAGAAGCCGACGCTCGTGGAGAGAAGAGCAGGGATGGTACAACAACACTGTGGCTCCACGCTGGAACAAAACACCAACTTTATAGAAAAACACAGATCTGAACTGTTAAAGGTAATGACAAATATACAATATAAACCAAACCAGGACATTTCTACTGCAAGAGGAAATCACCTCCAAAACTGAACACAATTTGATCTTCAGTTTTACTCTCGAGGTGATTGTTCGTTGTTCGTTATTCTCTAGACAGTTTCATTAATTATTGCAACATAATCTCAAGGATTTACCAAGATTCTAAGAGAATTTGTTCATTTATTGTGAACAAGTCTTGAACTCGATGTGAAAATGGATGTAGTCCTGGACACAGCTGCTCAACCACGGGTTAGTCCTGGTTCAGACCTGGTTCAGTCCTGGTTCAGTCCTGGTTCAGTCCTGGTTCAGTCCTGTTTAGTCCTGGTTTAGTCCTGGTTTAGTCCTGGTTTAGTCCTGGTTTAGTCCTGGTTTAGTCCTGGTTTAGCCCTGGTTTAGCCCTGGTTTAGCCCTGGTTTAGTCCTGGTTTAGTCCTGGTTTAGCCTTGGTTTAGCCCTGGTTTAGCCCTGGTTTAGTCCTGGTTTAGCCCTGGTTTAGCCCTGGTTTAGTCCTGGTTTAGCCTTGGTTTAGCCCCGGTTCGGTCCTGGTTCAGTCCCGGTTCGGTCCCGGTTCGGTCCCGGTCTAGTCCCGGTTCAGTCCTGGTTTCTCTTTGTCCCACTGTTTATTTTCAGTTCTTCTTCGCTGAAGGAGGGCCTGTTTTCTGTTGACTAACTTTTTTACCTGTTTCTCTTTCATCGTTTCATGTTTTCTCGTTTACTTTGGGCTTTACATAAATTGTGTAAAATAAGAGTTTGGACTGACGTGCAGGTTGTTGATCCATCTCTGAGGAGGACAGTACAGATACTCTCCGCTCTCTGCACTCACTGGTCTGAACGCTCCACTGAAACCATCAAACACAATCACATTTAACAGATTTAATAACAGAAATACACAAGTCACAGCACAAGTCAGACCTGTTGGGGATGGGGAGGTTGTAAATAATCCTCTGGTCCATGCAGGTCCATGTGGCAGGCTACAAAAAGAAAACAAAGAGACTTAACTCAACAAAATGGATATGTTTTTGGGGCAGCACAATATCTTTAACTCTGACAGTCACTACATCGTTATCACATGTTATTATCACATGTTATTATCACATGTTATTATCACATGTTATTATCACATGTTTTACACATTTTACACACCCAGCTTTATATCATTTGTTAAACATTCATCTGACTCTTCGTTAAAGGGAACTCCCATGTTGTCATCGGGTTCACAGGGGTCAAAGGTTAGAGGAAATGCAATAAAGATAAAGGTTTCTAAAATGTGCGTTTACTCACCTCTGGATCATACACTGTGTCCACACCGTAAAGTCCCTGCAGATAAAGACAAACCAAATTAAACGTTTGTTCTTCCCAACCAAAAAGAGTCGGGAAGAAGAGTAACATTAAGGTGTGGAAATGTGTTCACACAAATGTGCCACAACGGCAGCTTCAAACTGCTTCAAACTGCTTCAATCTGCTTCAGCTCACGTCTGAAGCTGCATTTTCTGTTCTGTTTGTCAGTCTGCTCCGTTTCCTTAAACTAAAACGCTACAGTGACGGTGAGATGATCGTAAAGCGACAGGTCAAACTGCTTCAACCCTCGTTTATATGCTGTAAATTATGTCAATAATTAACAAAAATCTTTGTGTATTTGTACATATTTGTTTATTTACGGTATAAAGTAGGTGTATCATATATATTATGTATTTACCGGTCAGTCGATGTTCCTGCCCTCACCTATGGTCATGAGCTTTGGGTAATGACGACTGTGGATAAAAGTGTTTGAAATGTATTTCCTCTGCAGGGCGGACGCTCCCTTAGAGACAGAGTGAGGAGCTCGGTCACACATGTCCCACCAGGAGGAGGCCCCGGGGACACCCAGGACACGCTGGAGGAACTATGCTTCTCGGCTGGACTGGGAACACTGTGGGGTCCCACCGAGGAGCTGAAGGACGTGTCTGGGGTGAGGGAAGTCTGGGAGTCCCTGCTCAGACTGATGCCCCCGTGACCCCCAGAGAAGAGGAAGAACATGGATGGATGGACTTTTATATTACATTGTCTCTATCAGATATAATCCATTACTTAGAGTTTTTTAAAGGGCTGAGGTGATTTTTACTTCTGCTAAAACAATATACGAGTTGTATAATCTAACATGAAATAAAGCTCATCTTATTTGAGTAGAGTCTTTGGATTCATCTCCATGGTCAGATCTACCTGTGCCTGTGTCCACAGTGGAGTAGGACAAGTCCAGTGCGCTGTGTCTTTGGGGAGGTCTGTGTCCAGTAAAACCTGTCGGACAGCATTAAAAACACACACATCAGCATCACACAGGGAGGAAACAAGACAGAAACAGGACAGAAACAGGACAGAAACAAGGACAGAACGGGACAGAAAGAGGACAGAAACAGGACAGAAACAGGACAGAAACAGGACAGAAACAAGACAGAAACAAGACAGAAACAAGACAGAAACAGGACAGAAACAGGACAGAAACAAGACAGAAACAGGACAGAAACAGGACAGAAACAAGACAGAAACAAGACAGAAACAGGACAGAAACAGGACAGAAACAGGACAGAAACAGGACAGAAACAGGACAGAAACAGGACAGAAACAGGACAGAAACAAGACAGAAACAAGACAGAAACAGGACAGAAACAGGACAGAAACTGGACAGAAACTGGACAGAACACTTACTTTTCCATTGTCACAGCCTGACCACTGAGTTTGACCCAGACACTGACCCAGAGTGACCAGCAGCCCCAGCACAGTCCAGGGCACAGGGCTGATGGCCTGACTGGACATGGCATCCGCACATTTAGATGTTACTGATGTTTTTGCCAAAGTGAAAGATCATCTCCATCCGGGCCTTTTGTCCTTTTCAGTCAATACAAAACTGCACAACTATTCAGCTTCAGTGACAGGACACAGCAGCTTCTACCATCGCGTCTTTTTGTTTTAAATACATAAAAAAATCATCTCCTTTGTAAAGACACACCTCTAAACCGCACAGCGCGTAACTTTGCTGTTCTATGGAGAAACTACAAAGTTAGTGATAAACACATAAATAAACACTTCCTGTCATTTTCATTGTTATTTCAAAATAATAGCACCGCAAATATAATTCTTCTATAAACAAGCAACGTCAAAGCGACTGTCTGTTAATATTCAATTGCTTGTCCGTGAAAAGCAGTAAATCTTTAATTTTGCGTGTAAATTAAACTTCTGTTTGCAGTGTTTTGTTTGCGAATTCAAAATAACAACTAATAGTTTTATTTTGAGGGGAAAAGCACTTCCGCGTTTCCATGACAATCCCACAACGGAAGCCGCGCTAGCTCTAAATACAGCTTTCGAATTATTTTGTGGACGGTTTTAATTTGTAAAACAGTAATAACTTACGCAGCTCGTTCCACAAATGAGTCATATACGCTAAATATAATTTGTTTTATTTATTATATCATTATTTTACTCAATTTAAGCCAGACTTCTTCACTTTTTCCTTGATTTGCTGGTTTTACAGGTAAATCTGGCTCCACCTGTTGTCTCCAGGACTGAAGCTGATTGGTCAATGCCTAAAGTGTAACTTTATAGAATCAAATGTATTACTTATGCATATGTATTTTTAGACCATTGCACAGGGTAAACTTTATTCGATTTCCTCTTAATGTAATAAAAACACAGAAGAATGATCCAGAGCAGCTCTTTAGTTTGAACTATGTCTGAGTCACTCTGGATGAACTACACACGGAAGCTTCTGCACTTGAACACACCTCCCTCTGCCTCACCCACCCCGTGTCACCCTGCGCCTCCACCCTGCGCTGTCTCACTTAAAGCGCACAGGTGGAGCTGAAGTGGCGCAGTCCGGATCATGGAGGCGCTCCCCACAGGTCTGTTTTCTGTCTTTTTTGTGTTTTTTATCCAGTCAGTGTTCTGTCTTAAACACAAATGCTCTCAGAGTTACACTCTGTTTCCTAAAGGACTGGATTTGCGTAATGTTTGTCAGTGTTAACCAAACTCTAACTGAACTTTGACAAACTTATATCAGGCTTTTATTACAAATGTTTATTACAAATGTGTTGAAAAGTTTTATTTGAGTCTCTTTCTCAGACTTAATGGTCCTTTCAGTTACAGCTGTAGGTGTGTGAATATGTGTAATCTGTGTAATCCCCTGTGTGAAGTCCAGACCGAGTCAATACAGAGGTCCAGGTCCTGAGTCAATACAGAGGTCCTAGTGCAGAGGTCCAGGTCCTGAGTCAGTGCAGAGGTCCTAGTGCAGAGGTCCAGGTCCTGAGTCAGTGCAGAGGTCCTAGTGCAGAGGTCCAGGTCCTGAGTCAGTGCAGAGGTCCTAGGGCAGAGGTCCAGGTCCTGAGTCAATACAGAGGTCCAGGTCCTAGTGCAGAGGTCCAGGTCCTGAGTCAGTGCAGAGGTCCAGGTCCTGAGTCAATGCAGAGGTCCAGGTCCTGAGTCAATACAGAGGTCCAGACCGAGTCAGTGCAGAGGTCCTGAGTCAATGCAGAGGTCCAGGTCCTGAGTCAGTGCAGAGGTCCTAGTGCAGAGGTCCTGAGTCAGTGCGGAGGTCCTAGTGCAGAGGTCCTGAGTCAGTGCAGAGGTCCTAGTGCAGAGGTCCAGGTCCTGGTGCAGAGGTCCAGGTCCTAGTGCAGAGGTCCAGGTCCTGGTGCAGAGGTCCAGGTCCTAGTGCAGAGGTCCAGGTCCTGGTGCAGAGGTCCAGGTCCTGGTGCAAAGGTCCAGGTCCTAGTGCAGAGGTCCTAGTGCAGAGGTCCTAGTGCAGAGGTCCAGGTCCTGAGGACACATTCAGTTATTTTCTGGGTTGTATTAAAACATTTGCCAATCAACAAAATGAGGAAGTGAGAGTCATGTGTGTGTCACAGCTGAAGCACACTCCTCATCACTCACACACGACAATGTGTGTGTTTACGAAACCCACAGTATAACATTAACATTATAACATTAACATTATAACATTAACATTATAACATTAACATTATAACATTAACATTATAACTTTAACATTATAACATCAACATTATAACATTAACATTATAACATTATAACATTAACATTATAACATTATTACATTAACATAAATTGAGGTTAGGTGATGGTAGAATAGTACTACAGAGGATTAAATACTGTGTTTGTTCATGTATTTGTGTTGTAGTTTGTTGCTGATTGTATCAGGGGAATATAAACCTGCAGGAGAATAAATCATAATGGTCTGGTTTTATTTAGACACATTGACCTTAAAAACAGTAAAGATGTTTTGGTTCCAGGTTAGAGTCAAAATACTAATATCCCCCTGTCGTCCCTGGACAGACTGATGTTAAATAAGAAGAACAGTGTGGGGTAAATGAAAGACCTGTGAAAATATGATACACACATCGAATACAACACACCTCACTCCTTAAATACGACATTTCTAAAAACACTGAGTTCACCCCCCCCCCCCCCCACACACACACACACACACACAACCATAACAGTTTATTCACACACAGTCACTCTATTTCAGATACACAGATACACTTTCTTTCATTCATTGGTGCAAACTCACTTTAATATTAATCATTTCTTTGTCACATGTGCAAACTTTTGTAAACTTGTGCCTGTTTTAATCTCATTTGGCTTTAATTCTTCCACTGACTCAGAGCAACAATCGAGAAACACAATTTAGTGAAAGATAATCTACTAAGTCTACTACACTGAAAAAAGTGCTGCTTCTACTACTACTACTACCACCAGTACTACGACTTCTGATCCCAGTACTTTGATTCTTGTATCACTAATACTTCCTGTTTCTTGTGGTATCTGCAGGTGGAGGAGACGGTGCTGCGGTGGAGCCCACAGCTGTCGTCACCTCTGAGGCGGTGCAGTCTCCAGCAGAAGGCGCTGGAACCGGAGACACTGTTAAAGATGAGTCAATGTGTCCCATAGCAACGAGAGATGGACAGGTCAGACTACATGAATACTTTAGTCAGATTCTGTGAACGTGTTAAACATTCATGGATCATTTTATCTGTTCATTCATTCAACAGGTTTAGTCCTGGTTTAGTCCTGGTTTAGTCCTGGTTTAGTCCTGGTTTAGTCCTGGGTTAGTCCTGGTTTAGTCCTGGTTTAGTCCTGGTTTAGTCCTGGTTTAGTCCTGGTTTAGTCTCATTTTAGTCCTGGTTTAGTCCTGGTTTAGACCTGGTTTAGTCCCGGTTTAGTCCTGGTTTAGTCCAGGTTTAGTCCTGGTTTAGTCCTGGTTTAGACCTGGTTTAGTCCTGGTTTAGTCCTGGTTTAGACCTGGTTTAGTCCTGGTTTAGTCCTGGTTTAGTCCTGGTTTAGTCCTGGTTTAGACCTGGTTTAGTCCTGGTTTAGTCCTGGTTTAGTCCTGGTTTAGTCCTGGTTTAGACCTGGTTTAGTCCTGGTTTAGTCCTGGTTTAGTCCCGGTTTAGTCCCGGTTTAGACCCGGTTTAGTCCTGTTTTAGTCCTGGTTTAGTCCTGGTTTAGTCCTGGTTTAGTCATGGTTTAGTCCTGGTTTAGTCCAGGTTTAGTCCTGGTTTAGTCCTGGTTTAGTCCCGGTGTAGTCCCGGTTTAGACCCGGTTTAGACCTGGTTTAGTCCCGGTTTAGTCCTGGTTTAGTCCTGGTTTAGTCCTGGTTTAGTCATGGTTTAGTCCTGGTTTAGTCCAGGTTTAGTCCTGGTTTAGTCCCGGTTTAGACCCAGTTTAGTCCTGGTTTAGTCCTGGTTTAGTCCTGGTTTAGTCCTGGTTTAGACCCAGTTTAGTCCTGGTTCAGTCCTGGTTTAGTCCTGGTTTAGTCCCGGTTTAGTCCTGGTTTAGTCCTGGTTTAGTCCTGGTTTAGTCCAGGTTTAGTCCTGGTTTAGTCCCGGTTTAGACCCAGTTTAGTCCTGGTTTAGTCCTGGTTTAGTCCTGGTTTAGTCCTGGTTTAGTCCTGGTTTAGTCCTGGTTTAGTCCTGGTTTAGACCCAGTTTAGTCCTGGTTTAGTCCTGGTTTAGTCCTGGTTTAGTCCTGGTTTAGTCCTGGTTTAGACCCAGTTTAGTCCCGGTTTAGTCCTGGTTTAGTCCTGGTTTAGTCCTGGTTTAGTCCTGGTTTAGTCCTGGTTTAGTCCTGGTTTAGTCCCGGTTTAGTCCCGGTTTAGTCCTGGTTTAGTCCTGGTTTAGTCCTGGTTTAGTCCTGGTTTAGTCCTGGTTTAGTCCCGGTTTAGTCCTGGTTTAGTCTCATTTTAGTCCTGGTTCAGTCCTGGTTCAGTCCTGGTTTAGTCCTGGTTTAGTCCTGGTTTAGTCCTGGTTTAGTCCTGGTTTAGTCCTGGTTTAGTCCTGGTTTAGACCCAGTTTAGTCCCGGTTTAGTCGTGGTTTAGTCCTGGTTTAGTCCTGGTTTAGTCCTGGTTTAGTCCTGGTTTAGTCCCGGTTTAGTCCCGGTTTAGTCCTGGTTTAGTCCTGGTTTAGTCCTGGTTTAGTCCTGGTTTAGTCCTGGTTTAGTCCCGGTTTAGTCCTGGTTTAGTCTCATTTTAGTCCTGGTTCAGTCCTGGTTCAGTCCTGGTTTAGTCCTGGTTTAGTCCTGGTTTAGTCCTGGTTTAGTCCTGGTTTAGTCATGGTTTAGTCCTGGTTTAGTCCAGGTTTAGTCCTGGTTTAGTCCTGGTTTAGTCCCGGTGTAGTCCCGGTTTAGACCCGGTTTAGACCTGGTTTAGTCCCGGTTTAGTCCTGGTTTAGTCCTGGTTTAGTCCTGGTTTAGTCATGGTTTAGTCCTGGTTTAGTCCAGGTTTAGTCCTGGTTTAGTCCCGGTTTAGACCCAGTTTAGTCCTGGTTTAGTCCTGGTTTAGTCCTGGTTTAGTCCTGGTTTAGACCCAGTTTAGTCCTGGTTCAGTCCTGGTTTAGTCCTGGTTTAGTCCCGGTTTAGTCCTGGTTTAGTCCTGGTTTAGTCCTGGTTTAGTCCAGGTTTAGTCCTGGTTTAGTCCCGGTTTAGACCCAGTTTAGTCCTGGTTTAGTCCTGGTTTAGTCCTGGTTTAGTCCTGGTTTAGTCCTGGTTTAGTCCTGGTTTAGTCCTGGTTTAGTCCTGGTTTAGACCCGGTTTAGTCCTGGTTTAGTCCTGGTTTAGTCCTGGTTTAGTCCTGGTTTAGTCCTGGTTTAGTCCTGGTTTAGACCCAGTTTAGTCCTGGTTTAGTCCTGGTTTAGTCCTGGTTTAGTCCTGGTTTAGTCCTGGTTTAGTCCTGGTTTAGACCCAGTTTAGTCCCGGTTTAGTCGTGGTTTAGTCCTGGTTTAGTCCTGGTTTAGTCCTGGTTTAGTCCTGGTTTAGTCCCGGTTTAGTCCCGGTTTAGTCCTGGTTTAGTCCTGGTTTAGTCCTGGTTTAGTCCTGGTTTAGTCCTGGTTTAGTCCCGGTTTAGTCCTGGTTTAGTCTCATTTTAGTCCTGGTTCAGTCCTGGTTCAGTCCTGGTTTAGTCCTGGTTTAGTCCTGGTTTAGTCCTGGTTTAGTCCTGGTTTAGTCCTGGTTTAGACCCAGTTTAGTCCCGGTTTAGTCGTGGTTTAGTCCTGGTTTAGTCCTGGTTTAGTCCTGGTTTAGTCCTGGTTTAGTCCCGGTTTAGTCCCGGTTTAGTCCTGGTTTAGTCCTGGTTTAGTCCTGGTTTAGTCCTGGTTTAGTCCTGGTTTAGTCCCGGTTTAGTCCTGGTTTAGTCTCATTTTAGTCCTGGTTCAGTCCTGGTTCAGTCCTGGTTTAGTCCTGGTTTAGTCCTGGTTTAGTCCTGGTTTAGTCCCGGTTTAGTCCCGGTTTAGTCCCGGTTTAGTCCTGGTTTAGTCCTGGTTTAGTCCTGGTTTAGTCCTGGTTTAGTCCCGGTTTAGTCCTGGTTTAGTCTCATTTTAGTCCTGGTTCAGTCCTGGTTCAGTCCTGGTTTAGTCCTGGTTTAGTCCTGGTTTAGTCCTAGTTTAGTCCCGGTTTAGTCCCGGTTTAGTCCTGGTTTAGTCCTGGTTTAGTCCTGGTTTAGTCCTGGTTTAGTCCTGGTTTAGACCCGGTTTAGACCCGGTTTAGTCCTGGTTTAGTCCTGGTTTAGTCCTGGTTTAGTCCTGGTTTAAACATTCATGGATCATTTTATCTGTGCAGTGGATTCACTCGGTCGATAGTTCTCTGTCGTCGTCCGACAGCGAGGACGAGGGCCTAGGCAAGAAAGACAAGAAGAAAAAACTCAAAAAGAAGAAGAAGAAGAAGGTATGTGATTAATGTCTGCAGAAAGTACTTTACTACTACTACTACTGCTGCTAGTACTACTACTAGACTCCTGTTACCACGACGGCCCCAGACCAGGTTCATCACCTTCATGATAATTACACCAAAAACACTGATCCAGCTGCTCATTATGATGCTACAGTTTTGTTTTTTTTTATTAGATTTTGTTAATTTTACAAGATTAACAAGAAAAGTAAAGACAGAGAAAACAAAAAACTAAATCATTAGCCTCAGTGTCTCGTCCATATTCTACTTTTGCTCATATAATGTTCATTTTTCCCATTTTTTTCTTCATTTGCGCCTCTTTTTTCCTGTGGTTTATTATTGATGCCTCTAATCCTTTAAACACACACACGTTGTTCTTGTGTTGGTGATTTTTTGGCAGCTGATGACCTCATGAAGTTCAGGTGTCAAAGAGGCTGAATATCGCAGTACATGATCCTGCAGTTTTAAGTATCAGCTGAAACACGATATCGAGACTGAAAACATCAGTAACGACAGAACGGCTCTGTGTGAATAAAAGTTCAAACATTATGAGACTTTCTGGGCGACTTCGACCTGGAAAAGGCTCAAACTGAAGATCTGCTGAACTGATATTTGGAGCCGATACCTGATTCAGCTCATTTTCAGTATCGATGCTGATCCGATACCGATATCACACGGGTTCATCCCTGATACTGCCTCATGGATCAGTACAGACGATACAAAGAACAAGATCTGTCCAGACTCAACAGTTTTACTCGAGTCTGGACTTTCTAATAATATGAATTAAACCTCTAAATGAAAAACCTCTGCTCCAACAGCTTTTCTCACGTCACATTTGATCGTTTGTTTCACATTTGATCGTTTGTTTCACATTTGATCGTTTGTTTCACATTTGATCGTTTGTTTCACATTTGATCGTTTGTTTCACATTTGATCGTTTGTTTCACATTTGATCGTTTGTTTCACATTTGATCGTTTGTTTCACATTTGATCGTTTGTTTCACATTTGATCGTTTGTTTCACATTTGATCGTTTGTTTCACATTTGATCGTTTGTTTCCAGTGTTTGTGCAGCTTATCGAGGCGTCTCTGGGTTGGTCCAGTGTAAAAACAGCTCCAGATTCATTTGTTTATAATGTGACGTTTGTAACACTCAGAGATAAACGCTCCAGAGTCAAAGGTTAAATGTGACAATTCACCACAACTTTATTCATTCTTACATCAGTTTGGTCCAAATTGAGAAGAAATAAAAACATTGACTGCAGTGGCCAACAGAATGTTTCATAAATATATTTTCATTACACTACAGTCATTTTGGAAATATTTATTTGGTATTTGCATTTTTAAAAGCAAAGAAAAGAAAGTGTATTTGCACATCACAAATGTACACAAAGTAACTCAAAGTACTTTACAGAATAAGAAGTACATTTACATCACAGTACAACAAATACAACAAATCAAGTCATGAATAATCACAAATAATCACCATAAAATTAACATTAAAGGAGAAAAGTGCAGAATAAAACAGAACAGAGTCTGGATTTAAACATCGTCAAAGTCGAGGCCTGAGTCACATCTACAGGAAGAGAGAAGGTTTAAACTGAACAAAACTCAAACACTGATTCAACAGGTTTAGTCCTGGTTTAGTCCTGGTTTAGTCCTGGTTTAGTCCTGGTTCAGTCCTGGTTTAGTCCTGGTTCAGTCCTGGTTTAGTCCTGGTTCAGTCCTGGTTTAGTCCTGGTTTAGTCCTGGTTCAGTCCTGGTTTAGTCCTGGTTTAGTCCTGGTTTAGTCCTGGTTTAGTCCTGGTTTAGTCCTGGTTTAGTCCTGGTTTAGTCCTGGTTCAGTCCTGGTTTAGTCCTGGTTTAGTCCTGGTTTAGTCCTGGTTTAGTCCTGGTTTAGTCCTGGTTTAGTCCTGGTTCAGTCCTGGTTTAGTCCTGGTTTAGTCCTGGTTTAGTCCTGGTTTAGTCCTGGTTCAGTCCTGGTTTAGTCCTGGTTTAGTCCTGGTTTAGTCCTGGTTTAGTCCTGGTTCAGTCCTGGTTTAGTCCTGGTTTAGTCCTGGTGTTGGTTCATGTAACATGTCGGAGCGTGTGTTTTGTGTGTTTTGTGTGTTTTGTGTTTTGTGTGTTTTGTGTTTTGTGTGTTTTGTGTTTTGTGTGTTTTGTGTGTTTTGTGTTTTGTGTGTTTTGTGTGTTTTGTGTTTTGTGTGTTTTGTGTTTTGTTCAGTCGTTCTGTGTTTAAACTGAATCTATGAGTAATTCATTCATTTAACATTTTTTTTTCATTTTTATCTCACAGAAAAAGTACCTCATGTAACGTCAAGAAATAACGTCCTGCTTTTTGTTTTTCAATAGGACTCAAGCTCCTCCTCCTCCTCCTCCTCCTCCTCCTCCTCCTCCTCCTCGTCTGACAGTGACTCCGACTCTGAGGTCAGTTCTGTTTTTGTGATGTTTTTGTTTATTGTGGCTTTTTCTATAATCTTCAGTTTCATGTTTTATTATTGAGAAAAACACATGAGCTCGCCTCTCCACAGATCTGATCTGTGATTTAAATAAGTGATCCTACTACTATAGTAGTACTATAGTACTACTATAGTAGTACTATAGTAGTACTATAGTATACTATAGTACTACTATAGTAGTACTATAGTACTACTATAGTAGTACTATAGTACTATAGTAGTACTATACGGAACAAACAACAACTACTACTACTATTACTGCTACTGCTACTATTAATGCTTCTACTACTACTACTACTACTACTACTACTACACTACTACTACTATTACTGCTACTACTACTATTACTGCTACTACTACTACTACTACTACTACTACTACTACTACTACTACTACTACTACTAATACTACTACTACTACTGCTACTACTAGTCAAAGTTTGGACACACTTTTTCATGTATCTTCGTCTTTTCTTCCATGACTCACTGAAGACACTTCAGTCTGAATTTGTGGAATGTAGTAACAAAAAAAACTAAAAATAATAACTCAAAACTTGTTAATAATAAATAAATAATGACGACTCTTTACTTTGAGGCAAAGCAAAAGGAGCAGGTTTGGATTAAGATTTAAATATAAAATATATTTTTAAAATGTTGAGTTATTTTCCTTTTTGCTCCTAATCGTCCACGAGACGAGTGTTTATAAAATGTGTAAAGTATTAAACTTAAGAGAAAAAAACATGAATGAGAGAGAGTTCAAACTCCTGCCTGGTGTCTACTACTACTACTACTACTACTATTACTACTACTACTACTAGTACTACTAGTACTACTAGTACTGCTACGTTTTACTGCACTTTCTTTTCTGTTTCTTCAAACTTCTTCAAACTGTTTCCTTCAGTCATTGTCCAGGGAACTGTCTCAGAGAAAGTCCAATGTTTTTAGTTTAGTTTTACTTCTACTTAAAGACAGGTCGTACATAAAGTACTTTTACAGTACTTTTACAGTACTTTTACTCAGACTTTATTCAGAAATATGCACAAAATGTCCCGTTACTCTCAGCCCGGACGGCCCAGTGCTGCTGGACAAAGATCCAGTTTTTCAGGTGATGTGGTTTTGAAGATAAATGTGCGGCCACCGCCCTCTGGTGTGACCGGCCCACGTCAGGACCGGCCCACGTCAGGACCGGCCCATTTCACTGACAGGACCGACCCGTGTTAGCTCTTTAGAACTTGTGCAATACACACAGCACTTTAAAAGTTGTAGTAACCCTCCTGAGTTTATGTTTTTGGCTTCTGTCCTGCCCTGTGTGTATGTGACTGTATTTTGTGTGTGTGTGTTTTATGTTAAATGTGACATCAGCCTGTCCAGGGACGACAGATGGAAACAGCCTGTGGCTAAAATCTGCACATTTACATATGTGTCTTATGTTCATTCATATGCACTGTCCCTTTTCTAAATAAATAAATAAATAAGTGGACCGGCCCGTGTCACTGGACCGGCCCGTGTCACTGGACCGGCCCGTGTCAGCGGACCGGCCCGTGTCAGTGGACCGGCCCGTGTCAGGGGACCGGCCCGTGCAGACACATTCTGACACATTCCTGAGTGTCACTGTTTAAATGGAGTTTAAATGGGTGTGTGTGTGGTTTCATATCACACACACGCCCATTTTTACATTTCTGACACACACTCGATCAACAAGAATGCAGACAATGTGTGAGTGTGTTCAGGGTGCAGATGTGTGTATGGGTGTGTATGTGTGTGTACGTGTGTGTGTGTGTAGGTGTGTTCAGGCTCGTCCCCTGTCTCAGCTGGTTATAAAACGGGACTGTTCATGTTTCAGAGTTTTCAGTTCAGTGATTTCCTCCTGCCTCATTATTTTGACTATTTGACTTTATCCTCCAGAAATCTGAAAAATGCACTTTTCCCTCGACTTTTACTATTAAACTCAAGCTCTTTATAAATCAGTGTGTTTTCAAACACAGGTGTGTGCAGAGGGTGTGCGTGCACAGTTTGTCGTGTCGTTTTGTGATACAGTTGTGTTGCTGTGTCGCCCTGTGCACGACTCGTCTCCTTCTGTTTTTTATTTGTTCAATTACAGACATTTTTATTATAAAAAGGACAATTTGTTTGAATCACCTGTTTGTTTTATGGAGTCTATAAATACAAAGAGAACAACACACAGAGTCTATAAACACAAAGAGAACAACACACAGAGTCTATAAACACAAAGAGAACAACACACAGAGTCTATAAATACAAAGAGAACAACACACAGAGTCTATAAATACAAAGAGAACAACACACGGAGTCTATAAATACAAAGAGAACAACACACAGAGTCTATAAATACAAAGAGAACAACACACAGAGTCTATAAATACAAAGAGAACAACACACGGAGTCTATAAATACAAAGAGAACAACACACACAGTCTATAAACACAAAGAGAACAACACACAGTCTATAAATACAAAGAGAACAACACACAGTCTATAAACACAAAGAGAACAACACACAGTCTATAAATACAAAGAGAACAACACACAGTCTATAAATACAAAGAGAACAACACACAGTCTATAAACACAAAGAGAACAACACAGAGTATATAAATACAAAGAGAACAACACAGAGTATATAAATACAAAGAGAACAACACAGAGTATATAAATACAAAGAGAACAACACAGAGTATATAAATACAAAGAGAACAACACAGAGTATATAAATACTTATAGTTACTCAGATTTGGTAAACGATCAAATATTCAAATATGTCTCAGCAGTATTTCATCTCAAAGACACAAACCTCCTTTGAAGAAAGTGAGGCTCAGATCTGAGCCAGAGAAAATAAAATTTCCATACTCAGACCCAAAGCAAACAAAAGAAACAAAGAGAACAATAGAGCGAGCCAGGAGGCCAAAAGGCAAAGCAAGTTTATTTGTACAGCACAATTCATCCACAAAGTAAATCAAAGTACTTAGAAAATAAGAAAGACATTAAAATCACACAAATCAAAACATAAATAATCACAAATAATCATCATAAAATTAACATTAAAACAGAAGAGGCAGAGTATAAGTAAATAAATAAAATAAATAAATAAATAAATAAATAAATAAATAAATAAATAAATAAATAAATAAATAAATAAATAAATAAATAAATAAATAAAAAAAATAATACAAATAGGTGAGTAAATACCACTAAGAGCTGGTTATGTTCAGTCTCAGGCACAGTGCTCACTTAGTGTAGTCTTTAGCGCCCCCTTCAGACAGATATAAGGCAGTGTCCAGCAGGAATCTGACCACAACTGAAGAAGAGACTTGGACGAACAGAGAAACGTTTTCAGTCTAAAACTTTGTGTCCAGTGACAGATTTAACTTTGTCTTTTCCTCTGGATCAGACCTGACGACTGAGGGACACACACATTTATCACATAATCACAGTTTTGACATAAAGAAATAGAGTTTTCCTGGTTGAATTTATGCTACAGTTTTGTTTAATGTCCCGCTACAGGATGACAAGAAGAAGAAGAAGAAGAAGGACAAGGACAAGGAGGAGAAGAACGATGGAGAGTCGTACGTTTGGGAGACTGTCATAATCACTCAGGACGGTGAGACGTTTAAAAACCTGTACAAATCTCCACGTGATGCAGCTTTTCTGAGCTCGGCTGGAGTTTATTGGTTCATCTGTTGGAACAATATTGTCCCTGTGTCTCGTCCCACGTCCCACTGTCCATTTTGTGTCAGTAAAGACAATGAGACACAGCACATGAACCACAGACTTTATGGTTTGAGGGCTGCTGCTGCTCAAAGTAAAATAACCAGACACTGTATTAATGTTTATTTGTGAAGAAGGTTAACTTTTTTACATTATGTTAAGTTTAGCGGCTTGAACGCGGCTTTATGGAGTTAAAATGTGTCAAAATACAAATAACATGAGAGAAAAAACAACAAAAATGAGCTTTTCACACACTTTTTCTGAACGTTAGTGTCTCCTGCAGAGTTTCAGATACATATTTGTGTGGATCCATGTTGTGAAATATTTTTTTATTGTTTAATTTATTTAACTGAAGTCGTTTGTTGTTGTTTGTTGTAGGAGACAGAATAGTGCAGCAGTCTGTCAAGGTGAGACACGTTTAAACCATGTGTGTTTTTGTTTAACTGACGTCTAACTGTGATTAAACTCTTCAGGAACCTGGAGAGAAAAAGGAGAAGAAGAAAAAGAAGAAGAAAGACAAGAAGAAAAAGGACAAAAAGAAGAAGAAGAAGAAGAAGAAGGTTCATGTTTGTGTTAGCTGCAGCGTTAACATTTAAATCAGATGTTCTTTGCTTTAATAATGTGCTTTATTATTTTTATCTCTCCCAGGATTCTTCTAGCTCCTCCTCCTCCTCATCATCATCATCGTCCGACAGTTCATCCGACAGTGAGGACGACAAGAAGAAGAAGAAGAAGAAAAAGAAGAAGAAGAAGAAGAAAAAGAATAAGGTATCACATTTAAAGTTCTCACAGTGAAACCGTTCAGCAAAACTCTGAAATCAAATGTATTTATTAAACTTTATATTTGACAGGACTCGAGCTCCTCTTCTTCATCCTCTTCATCATCCAGCTCCTCCTCCGACAGCGACGACGACAAGAAGAAGAAGAAGAAGAAGAAGGACAAGAAGAAGAAGAAAAAGAAGGACAAGAAAAAGGTGCATATTGTCTCTGGAAACACAAACGTAACCACACAATTATTTAAACTGAAATGTTTTTGGTTTGTTTCTTCATCCAGGACTCGAGCTCTTCCTCTTCATCCTCCTCATCTTCATCTGACAGTGAAAAGGACAAAAAGAAAAAGAAGAAGAAAGACAAGAAGAAGAAGAAAGACAAGAAGAAGGTAAAATGTTTTGTTTGTTCAGACGTAAGTGAAGCTTAAATCACCTCCATGTGTAAATGTTTTGAACCATTAGTGACTATTTTTCTGATTTATTTATAACAGAAGACGCCCTGTGCAGAGGGTGAGTCAATAAACAGAAAGAATCAAAAATCAGAATAATCTGGACCTAAAGACTAAACATTTATTATATTTATATTGTAATATTTGTGTTGTTTAGACGGTGAGACTCCAGGACCGAGCGTGGACACAGATCAACACATGTATGAAGTTGTTAACGCGGTAAATTCACACGTCACTTCATCTAAGATCATAAATAAATCAAATACAGAAGGTTAAATGTCGTCTGGTTTCAGGTCATTGCACTTCTCAAAGCGAGAGATGAATTTAAAGAGGGTTTGAGCGGCGACAAAAAGGTAAAATGTTTAGTTTGTTTGTCGATGTTCAGTTGTGACGTAAAACTGCAGCGTTTCAGACACAGTTTGACTGAAACGTAAAATAATCCTGGACTATTTTAACGACTAAAACACAGACACATGTCTCAGTGTAAATGTGATTTTCGCTCGTTACATAATTGTTCGTTGCCTGTTTAAGTCTCTTTGTGTTTCTTAATTTCTTATGATTTTGTAGTGTGTTTTTCTGTTTTAATTCATAGAAGTTCTTCATATTCTTTCCTGTATATTTTTGTTAGGTGAGAATTCTTGTCTGTTTTTTTGTAAATATATTTTTCATAGTTTTGCTCAGTTGTTTTGGTTTTGCGTCCCAGAGCCTTTAAATAGCGTGAGTCCGGCGTGCTCTCGCTCTGTCCACGCGCCGCTCTCCGCCACTCTCCATCAGACTCCTCCAGAGCGCACACGTTACTCCACGTGCTCTGGGTCTGGCGCTGCCCCCTGCTGGTGTCTCCACGCCGGGTGGGGCAGGGGCAAAGTTGTAAAAGTAGAATAAAACATTTACGTAAATGTATAAAACAAAAGAACCTAAACTCAGAAACCAAAAATAACAAATGACAAGTTTTGTGTCTTAAAAAATCTGGTCACAGCCGATTAAAATCTGACTGTTCAACCTGTGATGTTTATGTGGATGTTTTTATAAATGAGTGACTATTTCTCTGCTGTATTTCAGGATGAACAGAAGGAGCTCGGTGCAAAAGGTGAGTTTGTTTCTATTCATGCTTCAAACTGTATTTTCTGGACTTTGTTTGAGTGACATTGGTTGTTTCTCTTTTCTTTCCTTTTATTACAAAAAAACTCCTGAAATGTTTTATTTCCTAATTGAGACACATAAACCTCCACTGCACATGTGTGACTTTATCAAACAGAACAACAGAAAGAATCAAAAATCAGAATAATCTGGACCTAAAGACTAAACATTTATTATATTTATATTGTAATATTTGTGTTGTTTAGACGGTGAGACTCCAGGACCGAGCGTGGACACAGATCAACACATGTATGAAGTTGTTAACGCGGTAAATTCACACGTCACTTCATCTAAGATCATAAATAAATCAAATACAGAAGGTTAAATGTCGTCTGGTTTCAGGTCATTACAGTCCTCAAAGCAAGAGATGAATTTAAAGAGGGTTTGAGCGGCGACAAAAAGAAGAAGAAGAAAGACAAGAAGAAGAAGAAGGACAAGAAGAAGAAGGACAAGAAGAAAAAGGACAAAAAGAAAAAGAAGGACAAGAAAAAGGTGCCTATTGTCTCTGGAAACACAACAAACATAATCACACAAACTGAAATGTTTTGTTTTGGTTCTTCATCCAGGATTCGAGCTCTTCCTCTTCTTCATCATCTTCATCATCTTCATCATCATCATCCTCCTCCTCCTCCTCCTCATCTTCATCTGACAGTGAAAAGGACGAAAAGAAGAAGAAGAAGAAGAAGAAAGACAAGAAAAAGGTCAAATGTTTTGTTTGTTGATGTTCCATCAAAATGATCAAACATTTGTGACGTAAAACTGCAGCATCTGAGACGTCACCTCCAGACAACGATCAATAAAATGATCCATGATCATTTATCAGTTCATTAGTTTGAGACAACACGCACCAACATGCACCAACACGCACCAACACGCACCAACACGCACCAACACGCACCAACACGCACCAACACGCACCAACACGCACCGGTGCGTGTTGGACTCAGGGCTGCCCTTTGTCACCGGTTCTGTTCATTATATTTATGGACACAATTTCTAGGCGCAGTCAGGGGCCGGAGGGGGCCTGGTTTGGGAACCACAGGATTTCATCTCTGCTGTTTGCAGATGATGTTGTCCTGATGCTTCTTCGAGCCAGGACCTGCAGCACTGGGGCGGTTTGCAGCCGAGTGTGAAGCGGCTGGGATGAGAATCAGCTCCTCCAAATCCGAGGCCATGGTTCTCGACCGGAAAAAGGTGGTTTGCTCTCTCCGGGTGGTGAGTCTCTGCCCCAAGTGGAGGAGTTCAAGTATCTCGGGGTCTTGTTCACGAGTGAGGGAAGGATGGAGCGGGAGATTGACAGGCGGATCGGTGCAGCGTCTGCAGTGATGTGGTCGCTGTATCGGTCCGTTGTGGTAAAGAAGGAGCTGAGCCGGAAGGCGAAGCTCTCGATTTACCGGTCAATCTACGTTCCTACCCTCACCTATGGTCATGAGCTTTGGGTAATGACCGAAAGGACAAGATCGCGGATACAAGCGGCTGAAATGGGCTTCCTCCGCAGAGTGGCCGGGCGCACCCTTAGGGATAGGGTGAGGAGCTCGGTCACACGGGAGGAGCTCGGAGTAGAGCCGCTGCTCCTACACGTTGAGAGGAACCAGTTGAGGCTCGGACATCTGCTCAGGATGCCTCCTGGACGCCTCCCTAGGGAGGTGTTCTGGGCATGTCCCACCGGGAGGAGTCCCCGGGGAAGACCCAGGACACGCTGGAGGGACTATGTCTCTCTGGCCTGGGAACGCCTTGGGGTCCCACCGGAGGAGCTGGAGGACGTGTCCGGGGTGAGGGAAGTCTGGGAGTCCCTGCTTAGACTGATGCCCCCGCGACCCGGCCCCAGATAAGAGGAAGAACATGGATGGATGGATGGATAGTTTGATACATTTCTCACCTGAGGCACAGACTCTCCTCCACCTGCAGAGGGCACCACCTTTTTCCTGTGGAGAACCATGTCCTCAGATGTGGAGGAGCTGATTCTCATCCAGACACTTCACACTGGGTCAAACTGCCCCAGAGCTGCAGGTCCTGAAGCATCAGGACGACGTCCTCTGCAAACGTCTTTACAGCTTAAAT